>NC_083570.1:34746397-34903897 GCF_027579695.1 Neoarius graeffei | reverse complement strand
CCAGAGAGAAAAAAGGCATAGCATGTGGCTCTATCTGTTCATTCTCTGAGATCTATTCAAAAAATATCCTAGAAAACTGGACAGTAAAGTTCAGTGTGGTTCATTCAAATAAAGAGCTTCATTCTTTTTACATTTTCATGTTAAATTTCTCTCAAATTTAAATTACCTCAGAAATGGGATTTTGAAGCCTGGAATAACATTGTTTTTGAGTTCTGTGCATTAGGGTGGGGTGCTTTCTTTAGTTTTTCCTAGTCAGAGGTCAGAAATCACAAGTTGTGACCTTGCAGCATATACAATTCCAAACTACGTATACTCATCTCTTTCTAAGCTACATATATTGTCGTGTTGTCCCGTCTGTCAGACCTGCATGCTTTGGCGCATGCACAAGTTGGACTCTCGGGCGCGTTCTGGACTGCACACGTGCCCAGCGGACTCTCACAAACACACTGTTAACACCGTCTCATTAGCACTGTCCTGAGTATTTATGAAATTTTTTTTGCACTGTTCTTACATGTTATGTCTGTACTAGTCTTACATGTTATGTTGTCTTGTTGTATCATATATTGCACTAAACTCCTGAAGCTGGCACGGTGGTGTAAGTGGTTAGCATTGTCACCTCACAGCAAGATGTTTCTAGATTTTAGTCCAGCGGTTGGCAGGGTCTTTCTGTGTGGAGTTTGTATGTTCTCCCCATGTCTGCGTGGGTTTCCTCTGGGTGCTCCAGTTTCCCCCACAGTCCAAAGACATACAGGTTAGGCTAATTGGTGGCTCTAAATTGTCCACAGGTGTGAATGCATGTGTGTGTGTGTGTGTGTGTGTGTGTGTGTGTGTGTGTGTGTGTGTGTGTGTGTGAATGGTTGACAGGAGAAAACCTCTATAATAATCCAGTAGAAGACAACAGGAAACCGCTACTGTAATGTTCCCTAGAGACTTTGATGGCTGAAGCTGTCAGAACAGCCACTTCACTGTAGTGATATGCCAAAATGGATGGATGGACTCCTGAAGAAACATTTCTTTCCAATGTATACAGTCTATGGAGGAATAAAATCTTGCTCTGGGTCTTTATGGATTCAGAGTCCATCCAACTATCTTGTGTCTATGCAACACAAAAACACACTCTGGACAGGAGTTTTAATTTAAACTGTAGCTGCAGGGTATCTTCCATAAGATCAAGCTACTGACATGTTTTTAGAATGTGAGAGTAAATAAAATAAAATGAGGAACAAAATAATTTTCAAGTCATACTCACAAATGAGTAGCAAATTAGTCAGACATCATTCACTTTTAAATAAAGATAATCACAGTGGCTTTTGTAAAGCATTAAGCTTTTTGTATGAGCACGTAGATGTGGGTGTCTGAGATTGCAGGTGTGGCCCAATCATGGCTCAGTCCTTTTTCTTATTAGTACTTCATTTGGAACCCACTTATCAATATGAAAAATATAAATATGTTTATGGAAGAGACAGGAGGCAAATGAAGGGAGCTAATTATTATTTTCTCAGCCCCAAATCATACAAAAATTTATAAGGGACTCTGAAATGGGGTTCTTAGTAATACTAACGATGAAATAATATTCACTATAATGGATAAACCATCACCCTAGCCCCTCAGCTTAAATCTTAAAACTTTTCATGCAAGTCAGAGTGCATGCGTACTTGGAAAATTGAAATTGTGAAATAAATTTTAAAGTCAAACAAAACCCCAAAATAAACGCCATTTGCTGATCATGGCAAGTGCCCTGATGTGCCCTCCTGCACGTTTAAATTAAAAATAAAACTTTATAACAACAATTTATCCATTTTAAAAGTTATGATATTGCTAAAAATAGGCTTAACTGGCTGCAGCCATTTGTGCTGGAACTGGCTATCCGCTTGTGACATAACCGGATCACTAATGCACCGTTTACCTTCGTTACACAGGGCCATCAAATAAAGGCTTCTAATTCTAAAAAAAAAAAAAAGCAACAAAACCTGGCACTGGAGCACAATACTCCTGTGTGTGTGTGTGTGTGTGTGTGTGTGTGTGTGTGTGTGTGTGTGAGTTCACTACTTCAGATGGGTTAAATGCAGAGAAAGAATTTCACTGTGCTGTGCTGTAATGTATATGTAATAAATAAAGGCTTCCAATTCTAAAAATCTAATCAGAAATTTTCTGTTATCGTGATTTTTACTGGCAATAAAATCCATGAATCAACAGACTTCACTTTTATGAAGTTTAAATCTCACTTGGCTAGATAACGCTTACACAGTACTGACACAGATACTAGTAAACAATGTTTATTGTCATAGCAGTGAAACTCTTGCCATCGAAAAAGATAACTTTTCTCAGTGAATAAAACAAACAAAAGAATGTCACATAAAAATACAACCCCGATTCCAAAAAAGTTGGGACAAAGTACAAACTGTAAATAAAAATGGAATGCAATGATGTGGAAGTTTCAAAATTCCATATTTTATTCAGAATAGAACGTAGATGACATATCAAATGTTTAAACTGAGAAAATGTATCATTTAAAGAGAAAAATTAGGTGATTTTAAATTTCATGACAACAACACATCTCAAAAAAGTTGGGACAAGGCCATGTTTACCACTGTGAGACATCCCCTTTTCTCTTTACAACAGTCTGTAAACGTCTGGGGACCGAGGGGACAAGTTGCTCAAGTTTAGGGATAGGAATGTTAACCCATTCTTGGCTAATGTAGGATTCTAGTTGCTCAACTGTCTTAGGTCTTTTTTGTCGTATCTTCCGTTTCATGATGCGCCAAATGTTTTCTATGGGTGAAAGATCTGGACTGCAGGCTGGCCAGTTCAGTACCCGGACCCTTCTTCTACGCAGCCATGATGCTGTAATTGATGCAGTATGTGGTTTGGCATTGTCATGTTGGAAAATGCAAGGTCTTCCCTGAAAGAGATGTCGTCTGGATGGGAGCATATGTTGCTCTAGAACCTTGATATACCTTTCAGCATTGATGGTGTCTTTCCAGATGTGTAAGCTGCCCATTCCACACGCACTAATGCAACCCCATACCATCAGAGATACAGGCTTCTGAACTGAGCGCTGATAACAACTTGGGTCGTCCTTCTCCTCTTTAGTCCGAATGACACGGCGTCCCTAATTTCCATAAAGAACTTCAAATTTTGATTCGTCTGACCACAGAACAGTTTTCCACCTTGCCACAGTCCATTTTAAATGAGCCTTGGCCCAGAGAAGACATCTGCGCTTCTGGATCATGTTTAGATATGGCTTCTTCTTTGAACTATAGAGTTTTAGCTGGCAATGGCGGATGGCACGGTGAATTGTGTTCACAGATAATGTTCTCTGGAAATATTCCTGAGCCCATTTTGTGATTTCCAATACAGAAGCATGCCTGTATGTGATGCAGTGCCATCTAAGGGCCCGAAGATCACAGGCACCCAGTATGGTTTTCCGGCCTTGACCCTTACGCACAGAGATTCTTCCAGATTCTCTGAATCTTTTGATGATATTTTGCACTGTAGATGATGATATGTTCAAACTCTTTGCAATTTTACACTGTCGAACTCCTTTCTGATATTGCTCCACTATTTGTCGGCACAGAATTAGGGGGATTGGTGATCCTTTTCCCATCTTTACTTCTGAGATCCGCTGCCACTCCAAGATGCTCTTTTTATACCCAGTCATGTTAATGACTTATTGCCAGTTGACCTAATGAGTTGCAATTTGGTCCTCCAGCTGTTCCTTTTTTGTACCTTTAACTTTTCCAGCCTCTTATTGCCCCTGTCCCAACTTTTTTGAGATGTGTTGCTGTCATGAAATTTCAAATGAGCCAATATTTGGCATGAAATTTCAAAATGTCTCACTTTCGACATTTGACATGTTGTCTATGTTCTATTGTGAATACAATATCAGTTTTTGAGATTTGTAAATTATTGCATTCCATTTTTATTTACAATTTGTACTTTGTCCCAACTTTTTTGGAATCGGGGTTGTACCATTTAATTTTAAAATTTAATTAAATTAATTAATTTGAAATTTTTTATTTTTTGGGAAAAAAAACCCCACTGGGTAGCTGGCAATGTAGCATTTAAAGGTAGCAAAAGGCTCCCAAAGGCTGGATTTGTATGCACTCACTGTTCACATGTGTGTGTGTGTGTGTGTGTGTGTGTGTGTGTGTGTGTGTTCATTGCTTCAATGATCAGGCTTATGTTTACAGCCAAATGCTTGACACTTGGGCATTGGGTTGTTTATAACAATTTAGAAGCAATGTATCCACTAGATCAGTGTTTCTCATCCACTGGGCCATGGCCCATTAGTGGGCTGTGAAGTGCCATCTTGTGGGCCACAATTTTTTTTTCCAAGTTGAAGCTAATTTTTACTCATAGTAGGGTAGAATTGCTGGGTTGTATCCAACATCACATCCTCCTCATTAAGCTATGATCACACTATGGTACAGCTTGTGATGCTTTGTAATGGGTTATCGATGAAAATGAGGCATTCTGATGGGGATATACACGTGAGCTAAAAGTTGTGGTCACACAGCAGGCGAACACTTGACTGTCACGCCTTTGCATGCTTGAGTCTGGTGCAGCTCGAGTGGCCATGTGCGCTCACAGAGTGCGTTGTGCTTGCGCTTGGGACCCAGTCGACATGGGAAACACCTGATACTGATTTGAGTGAAATCAGCACGCACAGATATAGAAGCTGTTTTCACAGAGGCTTTGCAAAGTATCATCACTGTCCCATTTATTTCTAGCCATGTTTATAATGCTGTTTAAATATTCTGCTTTCCATTTTACTGTTGTAAAAAAAAAAACACTTGGAAGATGGCTCTGGACATTTATAGTAATGCATTTATTCCTGAGGACTACAGTCGACTTGGCCTGCAATTGTCATGAACAGTTTTGCACTCAAGTTTCCATCAATGAACAGTTTATAATTTCAACAAAACAGACTTCTATCACGGACAAGATAGGAGGCGGATGTTAATGCAGAAGTGATGTTTATTAGCAATTGTGAAAACACACACAGGCAAACAATCTAAATCAGCAGGCAATATCCAAAACATTAAACAAGCAAAGGGTCAGGTGAGGCACAAACAGAATATCACAGGCAGACAGAAACATGTAAACAAGGAACAGGTACAGGAATCAGGAAACCAGGAAATCAGACACGGGAAATAAGGCTTGGTAAAACATACCGACATTGCGTAATACTTCTCACTGAGCGTGTCTCTAAACAGTCTTTATACAAGTGTACATATTGCTCCTTAATCATGTGCAGGTGTGTGTCATTAACAGTGTGCGTGCGAGAGTCCACTTGACATGCACGCAGCCTGGGGCACGCCTGAGAGTTCTTCAGGTGCATGTGCCAAAGCATGCAGGCCTGACAGAACCCCCCCCAACCCCCAAAGAGCTCCCTCTGAGACCAAAAACCTATCTTTCTTGGCACCAGTGGGGTCTTGGGCTTGAACTCTTGGCTTGAAATGGTCTCAGGCTCTAGAGATGACTCAGGCTCTGGACTGGACTAGGGCTCAAGCTCAGGAGATGACTCAGGCTCTGGGCTGGACTTGGGCTATGTAGATAACTCAAGCTCTGGACTGAACTTGGATTCTGGACTGGACTTGGATTCTGGACTGGATTTGGACTCTGGAGATGACTCAAGTTCTGGACTGAACTCAGATTCTGGACTGGGCTCGGGCTTGAGCTCTGAACTGGACTCAACCTCTGGACTGGACTTGGGCTCAAGCTCTGGACTGGACTTGGACTCTGGGCTGGAAGTGTGCTTGAACTCTAGACTTGGCTTGGGCTCTGGACTGGACTCAAGCTCTGTAGATAACTCGAGCTCTGGACTGGACTGGAGCTCTGGACTGGACTCGGATTCTGGACTGGACTTGGATTCTGGACTGGACTCAGACTCTGGAGATGACTCAAGTTCTGGACTGGACTCAGGCTTGAGCTCTGGACTGGACTCAAGCTCTGGATTGGACTTGGGCTCTGGGCAGGAAGTGATCTCAGACTCTGGACTTGACTTGGATTCAGGACTGGATGCTAGTTCAATCTTAGGACTTGACTTGGACTCTGGGCTGTAAGTGTGCTTGAGCTCTGGACTTGACTTGGGCTCTGAGTTGGACTCAGGCTCTATAGATGACTTGAGCTCTGGACTGGACTCAAGCTCTGGACTGGACTCAGATTCTGGACTGGACTTGGATTCTGGACTGGACTTGACTTGGACTCTGGGCTGTAATTGTGCTTGATCTCTGGACTTGACTTGGGCTCTGGACTGGACTCGAGCTCTGGAGATGACTTGGGCTCTGGGCAGGAAGCAAGCTCAGACTCTGGACTTGGCTTGGACTCTGGACTGGACTCTAGTTTGAACTCTGAACTTAGCTTGGACCCTGGACTTGACTTGGACTCTGTGCTGGATGCTAGTTTGAACTCTGGACTTGACTTGGACTCTGGGCTGGACTTAGGCATGGGCTCGAGCTCTGTCAGCACATTGCTTTGGTCCTGGTCAGGACCCAGTGGTGGGACAATGATGATGTCTTCATAGCCAGGCGGTGGCGGGACAATGACAACGACCTATTTATAGCCCAGCAGTGGTGGGACAATGATGACTTCATAGCCAGGTGGCAGTGGGATGACAACGACATCTTCATAGCCAGATGACGATGGGACAACGACAACGTCTTCATAGCCCAGCGGCAGTGGGACGATGACGACGTCTTCATAGCCAGCTGAGGCAGAGGTCACTCCGTTGTCCTCCAACACTGGTTCTGGAACAGGCTCAGGTTCAGGTACTGGCTTTGACTCTGGCATTGGCACTGGAGCTGGCACAGGTGCTGGCTCTGACTCTGGCGCTGGCTCTGATGCTGGAGCCGACACAGGCACTGGCTCCAACTCAGGCACTGGATCTGGCACTGGAGCTTACTCTGAATCCAACTCAGGTGCTGGCACTGGCTCATATGCTGGCACTGGAGCTGACTCTGGCACTGGCTCTGACTCTGGAGCTGGCATTGCCACTTGCTTGGACGCTGGCTCTGAAGCTTACTCTGACTCTGGCACTGGTTCTGGAGTAGACACTGGTGCAGGTTCTGACACCGTTTCTGGCACTGGAGCTGACATTGGCAAATATGCTGGCACTAGCATTGGCTCAGACTTGGGTTTGGGCACTGGCTCTTGCTCTGGTTCTGGCTCTGGTATTGGCTCTGGTGTAGGCAGTGACTCTGGCTGGTGCTCTGGTTCAGATACTGGCTCTGATGCAGGCTGAGGAACTGTTTCTGGTTCAGGTGCTGGTTCTGGCACTGGTTCTGGTTCTAGCTCAGGTTCAGGTGCTGGCTCTGACTGTGGAACAAGCTGTGGGACTGGCTCTGGCACTACAGCCTCTAGGAGGGACTCTGGAGCAGTGGCCTCCTCTGCTGCCACTGCATCAGCCACTGGAGGGAGCTCTGGAGCAACAGCCTCCTCTGCTGCTGCTGCTGTGTCAGCCTCAGGCGTGATAGCCCCCTCAAAAAAAATTCATGGGGGTCTTCTTCCTTTACTAATTCATAGATTAACATGTCTAGGAAAGTCTGTGAGCTCCGAAGGCACAGGTGCTCTACTCTGATGAGGTACTCCACCCATTGGCAAGCTTGTCCAGCTATCCAAGTGAGCATGAAGCTCGCCCAGATTGGTTCTGGTGGCTTAGGTTCTTTGAGGTCCAAATAGAACAGGTTACACTGCAGGCTGAATCCCCTGGGGTGATATATTTCATAATATGGTGCTGGGAGGTCCATTCCAACACTCTGCCAGAAATAAAAGGCTAGGGGCTAAGACAAGGGAACCCAGTAGATGCGTGGGATGGTGAACTGGATAACTTCCACTACATTCATTGTGTTGGTGAAGTATTCTGTCAGGGATGAGGTAGGAGGTGGATGTAAGTGCAGAAGTGATGTTTATTGGCAATCGTGAAAACACACACAGGCAAACAATCTAAGCCCATGTTTACATTAGACCGTATCAGCGGATCATCAGATTAACATTTTTAAAACGATTAGTGTGCACACAGCAACACCAATACACGATTTGCGTGCACACAGCAACACCAATACACGGATACGCTCGGCTCCGCAGGCATCCTGCGCTCCAAATCACTCCGCCCTGAACAGCGAGTGCCCTCTGGAGGGTGCGCACTCCGGCCTTGCACAGCTCACAGAGCACGCGAGTGAAGTGCACAAGCTGTGATTCGGGACTGAGCCGCTGTGTGTGTGATCCCAGTGCAAAGCACTTACCACTTGCAAGTGGAAGGATGGCAAGCCTAAAGACAATCATAACTACACAATGGGCAGTATTTGCATCAGTATTTGCAGTATTTTCATACTTTTATACTCTTTAATGAAAGGTGATACAAGGCGGAAGTCCGCGCTGTTTTTCAGCAGTCGCGTCACATGACCAACGCCAGCGAATCAGGAAGGTGGATGTCACAGTGACGTTGTCCAATGATGACGCCAGCTAGAGCTCAGCACAGCGTATCCGCGTATCCACGTATTCTCAATGTTTACACAGCACCGGAGCTGACACGATCTGGATTGAATATGTGGACCCTGGCGGATTCCCGTTTCCTGGCGTTTCCAGGCGGTTTAATGTAAACGGACAGTGCATCCGCGAAGAAAACGAGACAGATACGGTCTAATGTAAACTTGGCCTAAATCAGCAGGCAATATCCAAAACATTAAACAAGCAAAGGGTCAGGTGAGGCACAAACAGAATATCACAGGCAGAGAGAAACATGTAAACAAGGAACAGGTACAGGAATCAGGAAATCGGACACGGGAAATAAGGCTCGGTAATATGTACTGACATTGCGTAATACTTCTCACTGAGTGTGTGTCTAAACAGTCTTTATATAGGTGCACATATTGCTCCTTAATCATGTGCAGGTGTGCGTCATTAACAGCGAGAGTCTGCTCGACGCGCAGCCCAGGGCGCACGTAAAAGTTTTTACCATGCAGGACTGACAACTTCATGTTAAAACTATAATGATTTTCCTGGTTTCACAGTTATACTTTATTACTTTATAGGACACAGTTATAGAAGCGAGTTATTTATAATTTCCCTGAGGGAACCCGCCCAAAGGGATCAATAAAGTTCTATCTAATCTAATCTAATCTAATCTAATCTAATCTAATCTAATCTAATCTAATCTAATCTAATCTAATCTAATCTAATCTAATCACACTATCTGTTATCACCCAAATGAGGATGGATTCCCTTTTTAGTCTGGTTCCTCTTGAGGTTTCTTCCTCATGTCATCTGAGGGAGTTTTTCCTTGCCACCGTCGCCACAGGTTGCTCATTGGGGATAAATGAGGGATAAAATTAACTCATGTTTAAAGTCTTTAACTCTCTGTAAAGGTGCTTTGTGACACTGTCTATTGTTAAAAGTGCTATAAAAATAAACTTGACTTGACTTAAATATCACACCTGCTAATAAACACTCTTCCTGCACTTAGATCCGTCTACTGCCGTCTATCTTGTAGTGTCCTGACCCCCAGATCTTTAACCCAGCCACATATAAAAAGTTGTACACCTCCATGTTCTTCCAGGTTTTCATCTGTTTGACCATGTAGAATGATGTCTGCAGCACCAGGTAGTTTGAGCTGTAGGGGAACTCAACGGATAGATAATTTTCCAACTCATAGGAAAAATCCTTCTTTGATAGTGTGTAAGGCTCTATCCCATTGAGTGGTTTCTATATCCACTTCTTTTTAGTGTACTTCTTGGTTTTAATAACTTGCTTGTTTGCTGTACACAAACATGGAAATAAGTTCTTGTGTTAATGGACCAGACTCAACTTTCGGACCATTAATCTCTTTTTACTGAGAATGTCCTGCATGCATGGTTTTATGTTGGCTTCTGGTACATCCATAGAGTTTTGAATGCAATACCTACAATTAAAAACAGTTTGTTTTTATTACACTTGTTTAATTCCTGGGCTCCCATCTGTAACAGCAAGTGATGTTGTGTCCCGTTAATACACTTTACAATATATTATTAGATTCTAATAGAATAGATAAGCCAAAATAATTGGGCAACTTTTTTAATGGTCCCCGATTTGTTACAAGCATGAATAAGCAGGCCTCAAAGCAGAAACGGTTGAGAACCCCTGCACTAGATCTTAGCCTTGGTAAGTCACGTGGCATGTAAGTTACATCACAACCTCAGATTCTCTTGTGCAATTTGTACTCAGAGCACAATATTTGATCCTCAGAGAGAGTAAGATGGTAGCACTGAGGGACATTTTATTTTAAAAGAAAAACAATCTGGACACAGTGCACAGGTACAAATATGAAGTGAACACTCAAACATATCTTGTATAGATATTATCTGTCAGTATAAATGAGTTTATTTTGGGGGATTTTGTTTGGTTTTAAGTGGTTGCAAAATCTCCAGGGACCCTCATGATTTTTAAACAGATATGCAAAAAAGTACACTTTACTATCATTTGAAGAAAAAAAAAGATTTGTGTATCAGACAGCAATTGTAACTAGATTAAGTAACTAAAATCAGAAGATCATGAAGAAGTGGCATTCATTAAAAGCATGCATCAAAAACATTAGTATTTATTTGAGATAAAAAAAGGAGAAAAGGAAAATAGATGTGTTCAGAAATTAATGTTAATTAACTGCATTTAGTTGATTTGTCGGTGGTGCAGTTGGTTAGCACTGTTGCCTCACAGCAAGAAGATCCTGGGTTTGAACCCAGTGGCTGGCAAGGGCCTTTCTGTGTGGAGTTTGCATGTTCTCCCTGTGTCTGCATGGGCTTCCTCTGGGTGCTTTGGTTTACCCCAGAGACATGCAGGTTAGGTTAATTGGTGGCTCTAAATTGACCGTAGGTGTGAATGGTTGTCTGTGTCTATGTGTCAGCCCTGTGATGACCTGGTGACTTGTCCAGGGTGTACCCCACCTCTCATCCATAGTCAGCAGGGATAGGATCCAGCTTGCCTGCGACCCTGTAGAACAGGATAAGCGGCTACAGATAATAGATGGATAGTTGATTTGTCCACTTTCTAGAATAGGAGCTAGAATGCTACTAGAATAACATGTTAAGTTACTAGCTCAGTACTACTAGCTATTACAACAGGAACCTGTTGACACAGAGCCAACATAATGAAGTACTAATTCTGTTCATTTTTGAATATAAAATAATACAATTGATTTATCACCCAGATGTTCAGAAACGGTCCTAAAACTTCAAATAATGCTGCAAGATTACAATTATACCTGAGCTTGGGCTCTACTCCCCACAATACTGTCACAAACTATTACTCTGAGCTGATCTCTTTTTTTAATTACAAAAAAAGTCCATGTTTTTCATTCAGATGATCATGGTAATTTGTAGAATTAGTATAACACTAATACTACAGAGAGTTTTAACTGATACAGTCATGATCACTTCTTTTTTCCTCTCTCTTATGTCATATGTCGGTGTTTCTTGTCATTTGACCTTAAACAACATCTGTAAACATCACCTCCTTGGAGCCGGCTGTACTGTGACCCTGCTGTGGACTGATAATGATATCTTGAGAAGCCTCAATAAAGACACACAGTGATCTTGTCATCTTATCATTCTGTCTCTCCTTTATTGCAGATATTTCACAATTTAAATGAAATTAAATAAAAGGTGTTGTATTGATAGGTAGGCCACTCTATGGAGGTTTTGCCTGAACACAGATAGTCAGCAGAATTCTGCTTTACACTTTTGTCGCAGTCAGCTTGTATTGCACCCAACCCCCTGAACATACCCATCTCTCTCTCTCTCTCTCTCTCTCTATCTCTCGGTGTGTGTGTGTGTGTGTGTGTGTGTGTGTGTATCTTTCTCACTACCTTTTACTGCATTAGAAAAAAAAATGCTGCATCGGCAGTACATTTTGTCCGTATTGACCTGAGTACCATGAGACACTTTTCCTCCATCACTCATGCAAGCTCACTTCCTGATGATGCACTCAAGTCCTCACTTTAATAATGCTGAAACTCAATATGCTTTGAACGAGAGGAATATCACAGTCAGCTACACATCGATTCCATATTGACTGACATCTTCACTGATTGTTACATCTGCATTGATGATATTACAGCATCATTATCATGATAGCCATTATTATCCAAATTTCAGATATGCTAGTAACAAGCATCTTAAGGTAGATTATTTGCATTCTTGTGAAAACAAGTGCAACAGGACCAGTAAGGGTCATAAGAAAGATAGACTAACCCATACTGTAGGTTCATGCAGTTGATCAGTGACAATCAAGTCAGGTGATCGACGTTTTGAACATTTTAAGTGTGTTTCACTGACATGTCAGTAAGACATAACAAATACCTCATTCCCACTCACAGGAAAAAACATGTTTTCCATTATTATACAGCAATGGTGTCCTGAGGGAATGGGAGCAAATGTTAATCTGTTCTCTGGTGACATAGTAAAAAAATTTTTTATCACAGCTCCAGTGGGAATTGGAACCATTAAATTTACATGTTGTGACCAGTCGTAAAATTGCTGGCAGTGGTAAATGATGATGTAGTGATATTGCGATGGCACTCATACTGCCTCAATGTAAAGCAACCAGCAGCAAACTGAAAATAACAAGCAAAGAAAACATTGGCAGATATAAACAAAGATGCTATCAATAATTTTTGGTTTAACAAAAGAAATGTTCAAAAACATGAAGAGAACTCTCTCAACAGAGACATCATGCAGCTTAACTTGTGCCATGCTGCTAACTAGCTAATACCTCAGCTTGGGATTTTCACAACATTATGGAATTACCATTTTGTGAATTATACATTGTATCTATATATACAGAGAGATGTAATGTTTTTTTATTATATCGACACATTCACAAACAAAAAGTGCCCAAATTTATCAAAACAATTCATTGATTTCCTCACAAGTGACATAAAGATTTATGTCCTGGATGTTGCTTGTATGAAAAATTCGAGTGGAGTATGTCCCAGTAAATTGCACACACACACACACACACACACACACACACACACACACACACACACATATATAATGTGGGGGTGTTTGTGTTTGTGATTCTAGTTAATATATATGCAGTATTGTGCAAAAGTTAGGCACATGTAAAGAAATGCTGTAGACCAAAAATGGCTTAAAAATAATGAAACAAAATGATTCAACACACACACATTTTATATATATATATATATATATATATATATATATATATATATATATATATATATATATATATATATATACTGTAAACAGGAGTAAGCCATAATAAATGAAACAAAGTCAATATTTGGTGTGATCCAAACCTTTGCTTTAAAAAAAAAATAGTAGTCTCAGGTACAGTGAGTGCAGTTTTATAAGGAAATGAGCTGTAGGTTTTAGTGAGCATCTTGCAGAACCAGCCACAGTTCTTCTGGACACTTTGTCGCACTTGCTTCTCAATTTTGCACCAAAACCCAGTAGCCTTCATTATGTTTTCTTTTTCAATCTGAAAAATGGGCACTTATGTAATATGCTGATCAGATACAAACATTTTTTTTTCCAGTAACATTTAATTTTGTCCTGGAAAATGAATGTTTGTAACTCTAACATGTTTCTGTACTGACTCAATAATGTCAAAGTCATAAAATATAAATCTATAACAAAGTTTGTATGAAAAAAAATAAGGTGCCTAAGACTTTTGCACAGTACTGTGTCATACACACACACACACATATATACGGTGGTGGAGTGGTTAGCACTGTCGCCTCACAGCAAGAAGGTCCTGGGTTCGAGCCCCGGGGCCGGCGAGGGCCTTTCTGTGTGGAGTTTGCATGTTCTCCCCGTGTCCGCGTGCGTTTCCTCCGGGTGCTCCGGTTTCCCCCAAAGACATGCAGGTTAGGTTAACTGGTGACTCTAAATTGACCATAGGTGTGAGTGTGAATGGTTGTCTGTGTCTATGTGTCAGCCCTGTGATGACCTGGCGACTTGTCCAGGGTGTACCCCGCCTTTCGCCCGTAGTCAGCTGGGATAGGCTCCAGCTTGCCTGCGACCCTATAGAAGGATAAAGCGGCTAGAGATAATGATATATATATATATATATATATATATATATATTTGATTAATTATTTCAGTAATAGAATTTCTAAATAAGTAAAAAATATTCATAAAGTGGTAGATATTCAATTATATCATTCTGAACCATTTGGTTAATATTTTTCAGTTTGTATTGTACATGTTTAAAATAATGAATACTATTACTTCAATTCGTCGCCTCACAGCAAGAAGGTTCCGGGTTCGAACCCAGTGGTCGGCGAGGGCCTTTCTGTGTGGAGTTTGCATGTTATCCCCGTGTCTGCGTGGGTTTCCTCCGGGTGCTCCGGTTTCCCCCACAATCCAAAGACATGCAGTTAGGTTGACGTGGGGCGGCCTTTGGCTGAGGTGCCCTTGAGCAAGGTACCTGACCCCTGACTGCTCCCCGGGCGCTCTGGTGTGGCTGCACACTGCTCTGAGTGTGTGTGCATGTGTTCACTGCTTCCGATGGGTTAAATGCAGAGGATGAATTTCACTGTGCTTGAAGTGTGCATGTGACGAATAATAAAAAGGTTTCTTTTCTTTTTTTTTAAATCTTACATGCTACATGAAAAAAAGCCTTTTTCTCCACATTTTCATAAAACAATTTTTGTGAATAAGGACAGTCGATTATGTTAATTTCTTGATAAAAACAACTAATTTGTAAAACTTGCATAATATTTCAAGAAAAACAATTGACAATTCAAATTTTTAATTTCAAATCCTTTAATGGGATATATTTTAGATAAGTTTGCACCTGTTTTCATGTTCACTTTAGGGGATTTATAATGTTCTTTTAACTTTAAATGATCTGTCATGAACAATTAAATATGTCTGACTGATATGTCTGATTAGATTCCTGAAGAAGATTTGTGTAGGACTGCTGTCTCTTCATTAACGTACCCATTGCCAATATCGTTGTCTCTTTTGGATGCTCAGACTTGATAGGCTCCTTTTTTTTTTTTACTCAAATATTTTTATTTTATTTTACATGTATCACATATACATACGTGCTCATACATTGTAAATTTTTCAGAGTAATTTAACATAAACATAAACATCCCTCCCCTCCCACTAGCCACACCTACAAACCATGATAGGCTCCTCTTTAACTCCACCTCAAAATATTTTATCAATAAATCATTTACGAATACTCTCGCTGGACAATCAAATTCTTCTGCATTGACGTGTGAAATGTCTGTGATAGAGATGTCTGTTTGGCATGCTTGAAATTAGTACAGGCTCTTCTGATTGCTACTTGTTTTGGCTTGTTAAATCCTTGAAATTTATCTTCACTCACACATCTGCTTTCCGTTTCCATAAGGTTATTCTGACAAGTGATGTAATACTTCATAACACATTGACATTACTCTGTCACACACAGACAACTGAGCTTCTTAAATATCATCATCCAATCATATAGCTACAACATACTCTTGAATATGGATATATACTCATGTTTGTCCTACAATAAACTAAGAAACTTCTCTGAACAGCTATTCAGTGACTGACTGCTCCCAGATCAATCCATGAGGTAGAATCTCTTAGGCAGCAGAGGTCAACATTCCTAGATCATACTTTGTCAATTCATCCTTCATCAGTACAGACACATCAAAACCTATCAGTCTGCTTGCTCAGAGTTTGGTGCTTATTTCCCTATTCTGCTTTTGACATCTTTAACTATATATTTTTGTTCGTGATATAAGATTTGCTGATATCTCGCTGCCTTTTACAATGTGAAAGCTTTTGTTGTTGTTCACACTTATATTTACTGTTGCTGTATCCTTTCTGGAATAACACATGGAAAAACCATGTGGACTTCGTGGAGATTTCTGGTAGCAACTATGCATATGAGTTTCCCTGCCAGAAATAAACTTCACCTGTTAATGGAAATTTGTTCAAATGTCCTAAAATTTGATGCTACACTTCTACAAGAGCATGTGAACCTCATGACAAATACAGTTAGTCATGAATACTGATCCCAAATTTTTATTTCATTCTCATTATCTCTAGCCGCTTTATCCTTCTACAGGGTTGCAGGAGCCTATCCCAGCTGACTACGGGCGAAAGGCAGGGTACACCCTGGACAAGTCGCCAGGTCATCACAGGGCTGACACATAGACACAGACAACCATTCACACTCACATTCACACCTACGGTCAATTTAGAGTCACCAGTTAACCTAACCTGCATGTCTTTGGACTGTGGGGGAAACCGGAGCACCCGGAGGAAACCCACGCGGACACGGGGAGAACATGCAAACTCCACACAGAAGGGCCCTCGCCGGCCCCGGGGCTCGAACCCAGGACCTTCTTGCTGTGAGGCGACAGCGCTAACCACTACACCACCGTGCCGCCCAAATTTTTATTTGCATTATTTATTGTTCTTTTTAAAGATTCAAGCATGTTGGTGATTGAAATAAAAATAAAAACATGGGAACTCTTTTATTTTTTGATCTGGGTAAACTGCTACCTTCGGTGGATTTAAGAACTGAAATATCAGAAATAAGTGGCCTAAGGACTAGACAAATATTCCAACAAAGTTGTAACTCTCAGATTTTCCTGTCATTGTAGGAACGTTTGCTCTTCACCCATAGTATATAAAACCTTTTGTGTTTTGTGATGAGGAAACTAAAATTTGATGCTACACTTCTACAAGAGCATGTGAACCTCATGACAAATACAGTTAGTCATGAATACTGGAGTATACCTGGAGTATAATGACAGAACTATTATCCGTTAACTGCTGTATAAATACACACCGTCTCTGGCACATTGTTCTCTTTTTTGTACTATCCTCTTCTCTCTCCCCTTTTCCCTTTTCTCCTATTGTGTAAGGAGCACATTAATCACATGATAATCAAACCCAGTGGAGTGTTCACATGTGTGTGTTTAGGTTGTAGTCTTTTCACTGCCTGTACAAATGAACTAACCAAAAATGAGTCTCTCTCTCTCTCTCTCTCTCTCTCTCTCTCTCATCACTCATATCTGACAGCAGGTACTGTACTTCTTTCTTCTTTCCCTTCTCTAAATTCACCCTCTTCTCCCACACTCACACACAGAGACACTAAAACCCATTGTGGATGGTAGCAAGTAGCTACACATCCCGCAACGTTTGATCCTGAGGAATGAAGTGCTAGCTTCCACTTCCCGAATGTCTGGATTACAAGCCATGTCATCACTCAGGAATCTTTATAGGGGCCGAAAGCTCTACAGGCATGTTTTAATGCGCTCCTAGTATTAAATGAGAGCTACAGATAGCCACAGGTAGAGAGAGGGGTGGTACAGAGAGGGGCTTTTATCTCTAAGATCTGAAAGGAAAGTGTTTTAGAGACACAACAGAAAGTTTCAGATAATAAAGTGAAAGAGACAAATATACACAGACTTTCTGAAGCCCTTACAAAAGCTGGGTGGAATCATAGAAATAATCAAGGCTGTTAGCATTAGAAGATGGTAACTATGAACAATGTATGAGTGAGAGAGACTATGAGTGTGAGTGTCTCATGTGTGTTTGTGTATGATAATGAAATTCAGCGCTAGCAACAAACTTGTAAAAAGGGTTGATAGAACACACACTGCCTGCCAAATGCTGACTTCTAATCTTCAGCTTTTCTCTCTTAGATCTAAAATGCATTTTATATTTACAACAGAAAAGCAGTGTGTGTGTGTGTGTGTGTGTGTGTGTGATACATCAAGCTGTAAAAAATGTGTGTATGCAGGTGGAGTCCAGCAGAGCATGACGAGAGAGATGGAGGTACATTTAAACAAGTGCTGTCATAACACCAGCATGATGTCTTTACAATGTCTAATGACCAAGACTTCTTGTGACCAGAAACTCATATACACACTTTCTACTGCAAGTTTTAAATCCCTCACACACTCAGTTAAAACTAATGAGATCCCTCACACACTTTCTGCTAATAAAATCCTTCACACACTTACTGTTAAAGCTAATGGTATCTCTCACACAATTTCTGCCATTAGGATAATAGGATCCCTCACACACTTTCAGCTAAAGCTCATGGTATCCCTCACACACTCAGTTAAAGCTAATGGGATCTCTCACACACTTTCTACTAAAGTTAACAAGATCCTTCACACAAGTTTTGCTAAAACTAACGGATCCCTCACATTCTTTCTGTTAAAGCTAATGGGATCCCTCACACACTTTCTGTTAAAGCTACAGTAACAATATCCCAAGATCGTCACACACTCAGCTAAAGCTAATGGGATCCCTCACACACTTTCTGTTAAAACTAACAATATCCCAAGATCCCTCACACACTCAGCTAAACCTAATGGGATCCCTCACACACTTTCTGCTAAAGTTAACAAGATCCCTCACACAAGTTTTGCTAAAACTAATGGATCCCTCACATTCTTTCTGCTGAAGCTAATGAAACCCCTCACACACTTTCTGTTAAAGCTAATAAGATCCCTCACACACTCAGTACGTTTACATGCACATCCAAATCGAGCTGCTGTCGGTAATCGAGCAAAGGGTCCCAGCAGGGGTGCCAGAGAAATCCAATCCTACATGCACACAAGGAAATCGAGCTATTGTGTGAGGTACATTGTGCACCCGAGCCACAGGTGGTGCTACATGCCCCATTGTGTTGGTACACTACCGGTTGTCGTCATGAAGAAGAGCTATTCAAGAGTGTAAACAAAGTTATCAGTTCTGTGTTCTCCATTGCGCGTTTTTCTCCCGTCCATGAATTTTAATATATTCAACTCCTTAAGCTGAATGAGCATGAACTCTGTCTCCTCATTGCTCCAGAAGTGCACGTTTCTGCTCGCCATTTTCTCTTCTTCGTTTGTTCCTCCTGATCTCTTCTGCTGCTCGCTACTACTGTTGTCATGCCGACCGAGGCTGTCGTGTTTCCCGCTTGTGGTCTCGTCACTTGTCACTTCCGGAAGGGGCAGTGCTGAAGTAAGTAGCTCGACTATGTAGCTCGATAGGGTTTACATGCACTAAGTAGCTCGGCAAAAATCGCATAATCTAGGTCGTGTAGCTCGATTATGAGAAATCAAGTTCGGTTCAATTTCAGCCTAGCTAAGGTGTATCCATGGCATTTAGAACTTCGATTTCAGTTGAGCAATGGCAGAAATTCGATTTTCTCTATGTGCATGTAAACGCACTCACTGAGCTCAAGGCAATGGGATCTCACACACTCAGTTAAAGCTAATGGGATCTCTCACATACCCTGCTAAAGCTAATAGGATCGCTTATACACTTTCTGCTATTTAGATCTATGTTTGTTAATTTTTTTAAACCAACTGTAACAGTACCACTATAAGTCATACAAAAAAAACCCCCAAAAAACCCAGAATGATATGAAGTGTGAGGCTATGGGCTTAGTGTACTGAGCCCAGTGCTGTAGGCACAGTTATTCTCTGCTGTAGGTTCATGCAGCCTATCAGCAACAGTTGAGTCATGTGACTGCACAGCCTGACATGCCTGCCTAGTTTTGAGTTCCAGTGGACTAACGTATTCAAGCCCATTTTGGTGAGTTCTCAGTAGGTATGCTACAGACTCAATCGCAAGTATAATAATGAACGTGAATGAAGTGGATTAGTTACTCTATCATTATATTTCTGCAAAAATATGTTTGGAGGAGAAACTGAAAGTTGATAGATTGAGTACACATCCATCCATCCATCCATCCATCCATCCATTCATCCATCCATTATCTGTAACCGCTTATCCTGTGCAGGGTCATGGGCAAGCTGGAGCCTATCCCAGCTGACTATGGGCGAAAGGTGGGGTACACCCTCGGCAAGTCGCCAGATCATCGCAGGGCTCACATGTCATCTAATCAAAGTACAAATTACACAAAAGGACAGATAAGAAAACCATAAGTTTAGTGGGGTTTTTTTTAATAAAAGGGTTCCACCTTTTTCTTTCTTTGTTATCCAGACAAAACACAGTTCACAGTTCCAATGCCAAAGTTATATATAAATGTTTAAATTATATATTAGTGATATATATTATTCACTGTGGACTCTCTTACTTTGTTTCGGGCCGACTGGTGAGTTACACACAGCTTCACAAAGTGATAAACACACAAAGACACATCAGTGGTGTGTCTCCATAGTTTGGATTGTCATTAATGATATCTGTGTAAAATCAGTTCAACCATGTGTATCCATATTTCCATCTGTGTGCCTAAAAAATTAAGAAAAGCATTCACAAATATTTATACACACAGGCACTGCAGTATCAGGCTGAAACAAACAACCATGTGTTATAACTAAGAGGTGTGAAAAAGAGACATTGTCTTCCCACCCCTTCACCCCCAAGTTAAAATATCACAAAGCACCTATTTAGCAATGCGACCTGAGTGGCAAGATGAACTTTCCTCCTGACCTTTGCCCAGCATTGCTCAGATGGAGACAGGAAGGTCTAGGGGTCTAGAAGAGTGGGGATGAAAGGTGGGGATCACAGGTCAAGTCCCTGAAATTATATGTTTCCCCAGCAACACACAGAGAGGCATTATAGAGGTTGTGCTTATGTCCAAATCTGTGTGTGTGTGTGTGTGTGTGTGTGTGTGTTTGCATGTTTATAGTTACCTTTGTGAATATATGCATTACTGGGGAAGTGAAGGTGTGTAATTTACAGACCTGGTATGTGGTGTGAGACGACTTCTGGCACTCACTTATCTTCAAGAACACACACATTCCAACACTCAATGCTGAAAGGAGAGAAAGGCAAGTACAGAGGATCGCTGATGGATCACTACATCAATGTATCTTTGCATAGATGGATAAATGGATGAATGTTGGCCCACATGGGTGGGGTTGTGTATTTGGGGATTAAAGAACAGTGTGTGTGTGTGTGTGTGTGTGTGTGTGTGTGTGTGTGTGCGTGCGTGCATGCATGCATGTGTGTGTTGAGGGTTTAGAGATGCACTTTAAATGTCAAATATCCTCAATGTCAGCAGTATACGCCCCTTGTGCTCAGCCTTTAGCCATAGTCTGCTTCACCAAATATGGCACTCCCAGAACTGACCTCAGATAGGTCCCAAATAGAGATGTTTTCAAAATTTTGATTTCAAATTCTGTTCAGCTGAAGTTAACATCTAATAAAAATGGTTACATGGCTTCACCATTGTTCCTACCAATTCCTTTCAATTTACAGCAAATTAGGTGTGTGTGTTTCTTTTTTTGTGTGTACAGGTACAGGTTTTTACATTACATTACATACATCTAAAACCATTAGAAACAAATCTCATCATTGACCCTAACCCACCAACATTTAGGATGTAGATGAACAGTACAGTAGTCAATAAATTGGTGATATGTTACCTTGTTATCATGTCAGTGCCAAAGTCCATTCCTGATTTCACATCCCAGAATGCAGTGCAGCCTACAAATATGGCCACCCTGAACTACAATTCCAAGCATAACACCTCACAGGCTCACTCTTGGTTCTAGCTACATACATCTGTTGTTCATTACACTCATACTCTATACAGATTCTGAACTCTCATTCATTGTGAAGGAACGCTCAAGGTGCCTGTAACTGAACTTCTTTCTAAGCCTTGAATTAACATGTTGTTTATTCTGTGTTTTTGATTCTGCCTTGCTCTCTGATTTTTGCTGATTTTTGGATTCTGTCTTTTATTATTGTTGCTTGTTGATCAGCTGACCTTTTACCCTGTTTTGTACCGCAAGTCTTGATTCACAACTTAGATTTTCTGTTAATCCTTTTAATAAAAAGCAATAACCTATCTCTGTATTTGTCTAAGAAAGGTTTCTTGACAGGTTACTTCGCCCTCATCATGGATGCAGCAGGGTCAGATAGCTGCTGGAATGTGTTTTCTGCTCAAGGGAAGTTCATGGGTGAACAACAATGTTTAAATGACATTGACACCAAAATCAATCAGCTTGCTTAAGCATTCAGCCAGATGTCCTCTTCACGTCAAACCCCAGCAGCAGCTTCCAATTCACTCAATCCCTGTCCAGACAAGTTCTCAGGAGAGACTGTCCAGTGCAGGGTCTTCCTACTCCAGTGTTCCTTGCATTTTAACCATCATGAATGTATCTCCACAGGCCAAGATTACGCAATTCATTAACCTGCACAGTGGAAAGGCAGTCAGGTAGGCTATGGCTGTGTGGGACTAGAGTGGTGACTCACTTTCATCATATGCTCACTTCATAGAGCTTTTCCACAGAGTTTTTGATCACTCCCCTGAGGTCAAAGAGATTGGTGAGCTTGCTGTAAAACAAGGAAAACAGCAAGTATCTGAGGATATGCTGGAATTCTGCACAGTGGCAGGCAGAAATGGATGGAACGAGCCATAGAACTTTCATGCCAGAATGACCAAGTTTTGCTTGATCCCCTCATTGACTATGGCACTGGTTCCATCTATACTTGAACAATTCTGCTTGGCCAAAACATTCACCAAGCTTGACCACAGTGCCTACAATCTTGTGTGTATCTGAGCAGGTGATGAGTGTAAAACAGCTTTTTGCACTGCCTCTGGTCACTATGAGTATTCAGTCATGCCTTCTGGGCTCTCTTGTGCCCCCTCAGTATTCAAAGTCTCATTAACATGCTCAGAGATATATTGGGACAATTCGTGATCACCTATATCAGGGGTGTCCAAACTGATCCATAAAGGGCCGTATGGCTGCAGGTTTTCATTCCAGTCATGCAGCAGCACACCTGACTTGGCTCATTCAATCAACTGAACTGTCTTCACACAGTCAAATACTTGCAGCCACACCCACCCTTGATTAAAGGGTGGGTGTGTCAGTTGATTGAATAAGCCAAATTAGGTGTGCTGCTGCATGGCTGGAATGAAAACCTGCAGCCACATGGCCCTTTATGGATCAGTTTGGACACCCCTGACCTACATCAATGACATATTGATACAGTGGGGAAAACAAGTATTTGATCCCTTGTTGATTTTGTTGGTTTGGCCACTAATAAAGACTCGATCAGTCTGTAATATTAATGGTAGGTGTAGTCTAACATGCTGAGACAGAATATTACAAAGAAAATCAAGAAATTGACTTTAAAGAATTTGTATTAATTTATTTGCATTTTATTGAGGAAAATAAGTATTTGAACCCTCTTGCCAAAAGGACTTAGTACTTTGTGGCAAACCCCTTATTAGCAAGCACAGAGGTCAGACGTTTTTTGTAGTTGATGACCAGGTTTCTGCACATATTAGGAGGAATTTTGGTCCACTCTTCTTTGCAAATGACCTCTAAATCATCAAGATTCCGTGGCTGTCACTTGGCAACTCTGAGCTTCAGCTCTCTCCATAGATTTTCTATAGGATTCAGGTCCGGAGACTGACTGGGCCACTCCATGACCTTGATATGTTTCTTCTTCAGCCATTCCTTGGTTGCCTTGGCTGTATGCTTTGGGTCATTATCCTGCTGGAAGACCCATCCACGACCCATTTTAAGCTTCCTGGCAGAGGGAAGGAGGTTTTCACTTTTTTTTACGGATTTTACGGTACATGGCTCCGTCCATCCTCCTATTGATACGGTGAAGTAGCCCTGTGCCCTGTGCAGAAAAACACCCCCAAAGCATAATGTTACCACCTCCATGCTTGACAGTGGGGATGGTGTTCTTGGGGTCATAAGCAGCATGTCTCCCCTCCAGACACGACGGGTTGAACTGATGCCAAAGAGCTCAATTTTGGTCTCATCTGACCATAATACCTTCTCCCAGCCACTCTCCAAGTCATTCAGATGTTCATTGGCAAAGTTCAGGCGGGCCTGCACATGTGCTTTCTTAAGCAGGGGTACTTTGCGAGCACTGCAAGATGTTAGACCATTGCGGTGTAAAGTGTTACCAACTGTTTGCTTGGTGACTGTGATCCCAGCTGCTTTAAGATCATCCACTAACTCTGCCCATGTTGTATTAGGTCTATTTCTCACCGTTCTCATGATCCTGGAAACCCCACGAGGTGAGATCTTGTTTGGAGCCCCAGACCTAGGTCGATTGATGATCATGTTGTGGAGTCTTGTACTTGCGCACAATTGCACCAACAGTTGTCACCTTAATGCCCAGCTTCTTGCTAATGGTTTTGTAGCCCATACCGGTCTTGTGCAGGTCTACAATCTTCTCCCTTAAATCCACAGAAAGCTCTTTAGTCTTTCCCATGTTGGAGAGTTTGGAGTCTGACAAACTGATTGATTCTGTGGCCAGGTGGCTTTTATACAAGTCATTAGTGATATCAGGTGTCTTCAATTTAGGTGACAAGGTAATTTGGAGAGTCTAACTTGTCTGTATTAACAAGAACTCTTGATGGTTACTAGGGGATCAAATACTTCTTTTTCTCAATAAAATACAAATAAATTAATATAGATATTTAAAAGTTATTTTCTGGATTTTCTTTTTGATATTCTGTCTCCACATGTTAGAATACACCTACCATTAAAATTACAGACTGATCAAGTCTTTCTTAGTGGGTAAACCAACAAAATCAGCAAGGGATCAAATACTTGTTTTCCCCACTGTATATTCCCCTTCACTTGACAGCCATGTCACCTACAATAAATAATTATTTTCTCATCTCCTTAAACATTAGCTCCACATAAAAGGATAAATATAAAAAAAAATCAATATGAGATAAATATGAGGGAAAAATATGAATTCCATGTCCCCACAGTATCATTTCTGGGTATATCATTGGCCAGAAGGGAATTGCCATAGATGAAACCAAGGTGGCTGCAGTGGCCAACACCCCAGACAATCAAAGACCTTCAACATTTCCTTGGATTTGCAAATTGCAATCCCCATTCATCGGTTTTCTACAAAAGGGCTCTGTTAGGACTGGGGACTGTCTTGGCCTCTAGAGGCCGCTGTTATGTTTTTATCTTGTCATGTTTGTTTTGGCCTCTAGAGGCCGCCACTGCTTCTGTGTTTTGTGTTTGTTTTGGCAGCCATGTGCTTTTGTTTTTCATGTGCCTTGTGCCCCGCCTAGTCCTCATTATCGTCACCTGTGTTCAATTTATTTTGTGTATTTATACTCCCTCAGTTTGGCCTCTAGTCATGGAGTCTTTGTGCTGCTTATGGCTAGTAACCTCTGTCCCGTGTACCTTGCTTATGCCCTTGTGTTTTTTGGTATTTTGCTTTCTTTTGGACTATGTACTTTACATTCTAGATCTTCTGAGCATTTGCATTTTTGCCTTTTCTTTTCTGACTTTTGGCTTTTGATTTGACTTTGAACTTTTGGATTTTTTATTTTTTCCCGTTTATCTTCTGAGCGTTTGGATTATACTTTTTTTTGCCTTGGACTTTTTGAACATTGTAAATAAACTGTTTTTTCTATTCTACTTTCGCCTCACTCCTCTGCACTTGAGTCATTCCCCTGGTGGCCTAGTGGAGGTTTGCTGGATTACTACACCAGCGACCCAGGTTCGATTCCCAGCAAAACCCTAACAGAAAGATTCCGTCATGACTGACTCAGCAGAGGCTGCTTCAACTGTCTACCCAGCCAACCTTCAGGGAATTATGGCAGCTTTGACATGCTTCGGAGCGACCATGGACACTCATGGACGAACATTCGCAAGCCAACGTGAGGCCCTTGCTCGCCACGAGGTACTGCTTCAGCAAATTGGGAAAGCCCTGACACAGCTGACTCCTATGCCCACATCGCCTCCTCCTGATCGTCCCCCTGCTCCTGCTCCACCATCTGCTCCCGCTCCTGTGCCTTCTGCCACGCTGCCTCCGTCACCTCGCGAACCCTACCTTCCTGCACCACAGAGGTATGGCGGCAAGCACGGGGAGTGCCAGGAGTTCCTTACCCAGTGCCAGCTCACCTTTGAGCTCCAGCCTTCAACCTACACTACGGATCGCCGCAAGATCGCATATGTGGCAGACCACAGAATCCAGGGACACATGTCGGCCGAAACGAATCTGAGATAATCGCAAAAGAAGCATTTTTTTCCGAAATGTGTGATTTGTCTTTTTTTCCATCATGTGCAAGTTGAGATCTTGAAGAATGCAATCAGTATTTCAGATAATAGATTGTTTTGTTGGAAAAGCATACATTTTTTGTTGCAAATTGTCTCATTTTTGTCAGGACTGTAGCCTGCTGGGGGTGTGGGTAAATTACCATATGGGCCATTCACATGAAGATTCAAGTCATTTATTTGTTTTTTTTCCGCAAATCAGCTGTATGATCCGAGTTGAGCGCGTGGCTACTTACCCTGCATAGAGACGTGTGATTTCACTATGGAATGAGGAAGCTAAACAGAGCGCAGAGGAGCAAACACTGTGAAGCAGACACTTCGGTATTTACATCGGAGATAACCATTTCTAGCAAAAAAACCCCACAACCTCGTTTTCCAGATTGAATGGAATACTTGAATGATCGGATGATACACGGACCGTTCTAGGATTACATTCCATCGGAGGCATTGATGTGTGCAAGGCGATGTTTCTCTTTCTGATGGGGTAAGTTTATTAATCTAATGGCCCTTTTCCACTACCCTTTTTCAGCTCACTTCAGCTTGCTTCAGCTCACTTCAGCTCGACACGGCTCGCGTTTCGACTACCTCAGAACAGCAAAACTCAGCTCGCTTCAGCCCTGCTTAGCACCCAAAACTCGCACGGTTTTGGAGTGGGGCTGAAGCGAGCCAAACCGAGCTGAGTGAGGCTAGGGGCGTGAGGAGACACTCCCCTGTGCACTGATTGGTGAGGAGGAGTGTCCTCACATGCCCACACACGCCCCCGCGAGCACACTGGGATCTGTAAACACCGTAAACCCGGAAGAAGAAGAATAATTATGAATTACGAGAATTTCTGAAGCCTTATGCGCCTCGCCTCATCTATACGCTCTTGCCAGTATCTGTTGGCATTGTCGATGACAACAAGCCACAGCACCAAGACCAGCAACACTAACGACTCCATGTCCTCCATGTTTATTGTTTACTATCCGGGTCATGAGACTACCGCTTAAAAGGTCACTGATGTCACTGTTTGCGCCGCTTAACGACATCACGTGACGTCCACCCACTTTCGCTAACTCCGCCCAATGTGTCCACCCACTTCCAGCCAGCACGGTTCAGCACGGTTGTAGTCGAAATGCAACTCCAATAGCCCCGCTCAGCTCGACTCAGCCCAACTCAGCACGGCACGGCTCAGCCGGACTCAGCTGCGTTTGTAGTGGAAAAGCGGCATAAGGCTGTGTGGTTATTTTTGCATGTAACGGAGAGTGTTGTGGTTTGGTTAAGCCTAGGTCACAACCGGACGTACGATTTTTTGGCGTTTCCCAAATCGCTGCGGGTTTTTTTTGTTCACAGAGAAAGATGCGCGTTGGCCGTAAGTTTGTCTTGCAACCTGAAAAAAATGTAAGCGCCCGTAGAGTTTGTTTGACATGACAAAGAACCTCTGCAGCCGGTCTGCTGCTCGAAAATCAGCACATCACACACGCGCTCTCGTGCTTTTCACACGTGCGGTCTCGTGCGTTTCATGCGTGCTCTCCGTGTGTTTCTTGCATTTTTTGCATGTAGACCGGCCGTAGGAGCACGTACTGTACGGCCGGTTGTGACCGAGGCTTTACATGAAACTAGTGTTGTGTTAGTTGTGTCATCATTGTGCTATCTTTCTTTCATACGGTGTGAGTAATTTTTCAACCACAAAATGTTAAAGTATACTTTAGGACTTATTTTTGTACTTCATAATTGTGTTGGGCATACTTTGCATGGAAGGAAAATTGACGTGGTGATCTTTGTTTACATGAAACTAGTATCGTGCTAGCTCGTAGGGGGTAGGGCTTTCCTTAATGTCATGCAAATGAGCACCATTATGTGCCTGCCCTACACCCAGAGTAGCTGAGATGGAAAACTTTGAGGGCGATTTTCTCCCTTTTCTGTTTTAAGAAGTATACACTTTCAAAAGGCCACACATTTTTCAAATATTGTCAGATCTCCACATGGAAGGCATCATTGGAAAGCTTAGAAACTGTACTTTCTGAATCTGTCAATAACTCAAAATGCCTCCGGGCCGACATGTGTCCCTGGATTCTGTGGTCTGCCACATATGTGATAACCTTGTTAGCTGATAAGGCATGAGCTTGGGCAACAGCCGTCTGGCAGAGACAGGGACCCGAGTGCTCTGACTTCAAGCTGTTTATGGAGGAGATGCTTTGGGTCTTCAATCAGGCAGACATCAGTAAAGATGCAGCCAGGAAGCTCATGTCCATCCAGCAGGAAGGAAGTGTTGCAGACTACGCCATCTCGTTCCGGACACTCGCAGCAGTCAGTGGATGGAACGAGACTGCCCTGGTTTCAGCCTTCCACCATGGTCTGTCTGACCCCATCAAAGACGGTCTGGCCTCTATCGGATGCCCAAGTGACCTCGAAACACTGATCTCACATGCCATTCGTCTTGACAACAGGATTAGAGAGTGCCGCCAAGTCCTGAGCCTCCCCGGCCTCACTGCCTCAACATGGAGCCCGTCTACCTCTTCCAGTGACTGTCCGGAGCCCATGCAAGTGGGCCGTACTCGTCTCTCCGCATCTGAGAGGGAGCGCAGAAGGAGGGACAAGTGCTGCATCTACTGTGGCAAGCCTGGCCATTTCCGAGCATCATGTCCCGAGCTCTCGGGAAAAGAACCGCCCTGTCCAGCTGAGGGAGGGTTGTGATGGGGCCTACCCTCTCTCCCGAACTCCCTGGCCAAGGAGTCTACATCCCGGTTTCCATCTCCTGGGGTAAGTCCGTTCACTCTTGCCAGGCCTTGTTAGACTCCGGGGCGGCTGGAAACTTTATGGATGTCCACTTCGCCCGAAGAATTAATGTCCTTACTGCACCTCTTGAAGTCCCGCTGTCTGTGTCTGCCCTGGATGGCCAAGCTATAGGTCAGGGGTGTCAAACCTGATCCATAAAGGGCCGTGTGGCTGCAGGTTTTCATTCCAGCCATGCAGCAGCACCCTGATTTGACTTATTCAATCAACTGACACACCCACCCTTTAATCAAGGGTGGGTGTGGCTGCAAGTATTTGACTGTGTGAAGACAGTTCAGTTGATTGAATGAGCCAAGTCAGGTGTGCTGCTGCATGGCTGGAATGAAAACCTGCAGCCACAAGGCCCTTTATGGATCAGGTTTGACACCCCTGCTATAGGTGATGGAAGAGTCACCCAAGTTACTTCTCCAATCTTTCTCCAGTCTCAAGGTCACAAAGAAGAAATTTCCCTGCACCTTATTCATTCGCCAGAGTTCCCAGTTATCCTAGGCCTTCCTTGGCTTACCCGCCACAACCCTCGTATAGACTGGGTAACAAGCCAGGTTGTGGAATGGGGTCCTGCATGCTATGCTTCTTGTCTGCTCTCTAGCTCTCCTGTGTCTCCTGCCAAGCCTCCTGATCTCACTGAGTTATCTCAAGTTCCCACAGAGTACTGGGATCATAAAGAAGTCTTCAGCAAGAGTAGGGCCGCCGTTCTTCCTCTGCACCGTGCCTACGACTGTGCCATCGACTTGCTCCCTGGGACTACCCCTCCTCGGGGCAGACTGTTTTCCCTCTCTCAGCCAGAATCAAGGACGCCCTGGCCTCTGTGTTCATTTGACCCTCCACCTCACCTGCTGGTGCCGGCTTCTTCTTTGTCGGCAAGAAGAATGGGGGGCTCCGACCGTGTATTGACTACAGGGGCCTGAACAAGATCACTGTGCTCAACCGCTACCCCATTCCGCTGATGTCCACAGTGTTCGACCTGCTCCAAGGCACCACTATCTTCACCAAGCTGGACTTACAGAATGCTTACCACCTCATCCGTATCCGACAGGGAGACGAGTGGAAGACTGCCTTTAACACCCCATCAGGGCACTATGAGTATCAAGTGATGCCCTTCGGACTCACCAATGCACCAGCAGTTTTTCAGGTCCTTATCAATGACGTCTTGAGGGATATGATCAACCAGTATGTTTTTGTCTACCTTGACGACATCCTAATATTTTGCAAGACCTTGCAGAAGCACCGCCATCACGTCCGCCAGGTCCTCCAGAGGCTGCTACAGAACAATCTGTTCGCTAAGGCCCAGAAGTGTGAGTTTCATGTCCCCGAGGTCTCCTTTCTGGGTTTTATTGTACAGACAGGACAACTCCAGATGGATCCAGCCAAGACCCTGGCCGTCCGGGACTGGCCCACTCCCAAGTCCGTCAGAGAAGTTCAGCAGTTCTTAGGATTTGCTAACTTCTACCACAAGTTTGTCAGGAACTTCAGTTCTGTAGCAGTGCCCATATTGGACCTCACCAAAAAGACTGGTGGATCTTATATCTGGTCTCCTCAGGCGGAGAAGGTGTTCAAGGACCTCAAGCACCACTTCTGCACGGCACCCATTCTGGTCCTCCCGGACACTTCACAACCGTCCATCGTCGAGGTGGATGCCTTGGACAGTGGCGTCGGCACGGTACTCTCTCAATACTCGGATGGAAGGTTGCACCCCTGCGCATACTTCTCCCACCGCCTGAGCCCTGCGGAGTCCTGGTATGATGTGGGGGATCGAGAACTGCTCACAGTTAAACTGGCCCTTGAGGAGTGGAGGCACTGGCTGGAGGGAGCACAACATCCATTCCTGGTTTGGATGGACCACAAGAACCTGGAGTACCTCCAGCAAGCCAAAAGACTGAATCCACGACAGGCTAGGTGGGCCTTGTTTTTTAGTCGATTCGACTTCACCCTATCGTACCACCCAGGCTCTAAGAACACCAAACCTGACGCGCTTTCCAGGCTGTTCTCGCCCACCAACAGGGAGAGTGAAGTTGGGCCTATTATCCCTGCATCCCGGATTGTGGCCCCTGTCCGCTGGGGTGTTGAGGAGGCCGTCCGACAAGTTCAATGCAAGGACCCCAGTCCTGGGACAGGGCCACTGGGCCTCTTGTACGTCCCATGTCAAGCCCGAGCCAAGGTTCACCAGTGGGGTCATTCGTCCCCTCTCACTGCCCACCCGGGAGCGCAGAGGAACCTGGACTTCTTGAAAAGACGCTTCTGGTGGCCAAGCATGGAGAAGGAAGTAAGGTCATTCGTCCTGTCCTGTGATGTGTGCACCAGAAGCAAGAACCCACGACAGCATCCCCAGGGCCTCCTGCATCCTCTGCCCATTCCCCGGCATCCCTGGTCCCATGTGGCAGTCGACTTCATCACGGATCTTCCAGACTCTCAAGGTAACACTGTCATTTTGGTCATAGTCGACAGATTCTCTAAGGCCTGCCGCTTCATACCGCTGTGCAAGCTCCCTTCTGCTCTCGAAACTGCCAAACTAATATTTACTCATGTCTTCTGAGTCTTTGGTCTCTCACAGGACATCGTCTCAGACTGGGGGCCCCAGTTCTCCTCCCGAGTGTGGCGGGGGTTCTGCAAACTCATCGGAGCCACTGCCAGCCTCTCCTCTGGGTTCCACCCCCAGTCCAATGGCCAGACTGAGAGGCTCAACCAGGACCTGGAAACCACCCTGCGAGGTATGGTGATGGATAACCTGACATCATGGAGCACCTGGCTGCCATGGGCAGAGTACGCCCACAACACCCTGCAGTCATCGGCCACCAAGCTGTCGCCGTTCCAGTGCCAATTCGGGTTCCAGCCACCTCTGTTTCCGGACCAGGAGGAGGACGCTGGGGTGCCCTCGGTCAACCAGTACATGAGACAGTGTCGCAAGACCTGGAACAAGGTCAGGAGGACCCTCATCCAGACTTCCAGGGCCAACCAGACGCAGGCCAACCGCCATAGAAGGCCTGCCCACATTTTCTGCTGTGGGCAGCGGGTTTGGCTGTCCGCCAAGGACCTTCTGCTGTGGGTAGAGAACCGCAAGCTTGCTCCTCGCTACATTGGCCCCTTCAAGGTTGTGCGCAGGGTGAACCCCATTGCCTACCGACTCCAGTTGCCTCGGACTCTAAGGATCAACCCCACATTCCATGTATCCCTGTTGCAGCCCGTACTGTCGTCCTCGTATGCCCCTGCCCCTAGGAATCTCCCGCCTCCCCGCATCCTCCAGGGTCAGACTGTGTTCACAGTGCGCCGCCTGCTCGACTCCTGCCGGGTCCATGGCGGGCTTCAATATCTTGTGGACTGGGAGGGCTATGGCCCTGAGGAGCGCTGTTGGGTCCCCGCTTTGGACGTGTTAGACAAAGAACTTTGCCGGGACTTCTATTCAGCCCATCCGGATCGCCCTGGGAACATCAGGAGATGCTCCTTGGGGGGGGGGGTCCTGTTAGGACTGGGAACTGTCTTGGCCTCTAGAGGCCGCTGTTATGTTTTTATCTTGTCATGTTTGTTTTGGCCTCTAGAGGCCGCCACTGCTTCTGTGTTTTGTGTGTGTTTTTGACAGCCATGTGCTTTTGTTTTTCATGTGCCTTGTGCCCCGCCTAGTCCTCATTATCGTTACCTGTGTTCAATTTATTTTGTGTATTTATACTCCCTCAGTTTGGCCTCTAGTCATGGAGTCTTTGTGCTGCTTATGGCTAGTAACCTCTGTCCCATGTACCTTGCTTATGCCCTTGTGTTTTTTGGTATTTTGCTTTCTTTTGGACTATGTACTTTACATTCTGGATCTTCTGAGCATTTGCATTTTTGCCTTTTCTTTTCCTGACTTTTGGCTTTTGATTTGACTTTGAACTTTTGGATTTTTTATTTTTTCCCGTTTATCTTCTGAGCATTTGGATTATACTTTTTTTTTGCCTTGGACTTTTTGAACATTGTAAATAAACTGTTTTTTCTATTCTACTTTCGCCTCACTCCTCTGCACTTGAGTCATTCCCCTGGTGGCCTAGTGGAGGTTTGCTGGATTACTACACCAGTGACCTGGGTTTGATTCCCAGCAAAACCCTAACAGGCTCGAAGAAGTTGTCATGGGACCCTGCTGCAGATAAAACTTTCACCAAGTTCAAAGCCATCTTTACCACAGCTTCTATCCTAAAATGCCTGGATCCTTCCAAGACCTTCACAGTAGAGGTGGAATGGCAGCTGTTTTGTCCCAATATTTCAGTGAGAAACAAAAGGTTTCAGAAGCTAAACTTTAGTGACTAAAAAGTGTAGAAGTAGTGGAATATATATATATAATATCAGGTCAGAGTCTTTGACTCTGCTACTGGTAACATTGTAACCCAGTACAACCTGCCGCATGAATGGCATCTAAACTGGCTCCCCCACCAGCCTTTGGCTGGTGAGGAGGGTGGTATGTCACCCAGCAGGATTAAAAACAAGACCTGTTAAAGGGGGTAGGAGTTCCTTGCGAGCCAATGGCCAACATGCAAAAATGGAGCTGGGTCCCATTGTACGCATCCGATGTACAGTACCACTGACTCTGATGGCAGCCCCTGCGCCCAAAATCTCTCTCAGACATATTGGCTGAGCCTTTCCTCTGATGCAGAGAGGTTCTGGGTGAGAGAAGCCCTTGATAAGCGACTAGGATCACCCAAGGTAGCTTTCTAGTCCTGGCAGTGACCTTCCCATCAACGTTGCTTAATCCAGTATTTGCAAAGGAAAGCTGCGACTGTAGTCACTTCTACTGCAGGAAACAAAAATCCAGAAAGAAGTAGTTACCGGTTATAAGCTAAGAGTTATTGTGATATGCTCTGGCACCAGGGATTTCTTTCGAGAGTGGGAGGGGTTATTTAATCCCATCATAGTTACAACCCACTGAAGTTAGGCAGCCCCTAACCAGTAAGGTACTATTGGTCACCACTATGGCACTGACAGATGGGGTGGTCTGTCTTTGCCTAATTATTTCATCTAAGAAAAATTGTGTATTATTTTCCACATGGAATGTTCAGACAATGACTACTGGAATGTTCACTGACTGTGACTTGGATAATGACCAGACTGATGCAAGGAAAACAGCTATAATTGATACAGAGTTATCACACCAGAAAGTTCATATTGCTGGGCTTCAGGAGATAAGACTGGCAGGTTCTGGCTGTATTAGAGAACAAAACTATTCTTTCTTCTGGTTTGGGAGACCTGTAGACGAACCAAGACTTTATGGGACAGGTTTTGCTATCCACAACAGTCTTATACAATGCATACAATCTCCAGAGATGATAAGTGACAGGATCTTTTATGTGCGCTTCAACACCAAACAAGGAAAGATTCTGGTTATTTCAGCTTATGCCCCAACACTGAATGCTGATGAGACTTTGAAAGACTCATTCTACTATCAACTTGAAACCCTTATCATAGGTACACCTGAGAATGAGAGAATTGTCATTCTTGGTGACATGAATGCTCAGGTTGGCTCAGACCATGAAAATTGGCCTGACTGTCTGGGAAGATTTGGTGTTGGGAAAATGAACACGAATGGTCAATGCCTACTGGAATTCTGCTGTAGGAACAACCTGTACCTGCATGAAGCTGGAGGCAAAACTAGCTGATATCCCAGAAGATCTACCTCTTGAAGATCACTGGAGTAGGTTGAAGAACGCAATCCATGATGTGGCTCTTGCTACATTCGGCCGAAGAAAGAAATGAAATCCAGACTGGTTCAATCACTCACTCACTGAAATTCAACCTGTTCTGGAAGCCAAACGAGAAGCCTTGATAAGATGGAAAAACAGATCAACTCGCAGAAATTTAAATACTTCCCGAGAGGCCAAGGCTGAAGCTCAAAGAACTGTCAGGCAATGTGCAAAAAAGTACTGGGATGATCTTTGCTCCAGAATAGAGAGTGCTAGAGACTCTGTTAATATAAAAGTAATGTATGAAGCTATCAAGACTGTTGTAGGACCATCCATACAATCATGCATATCCTGAAAAAGAAAGACGGCACCATCATACAAAATAGGGACAAAAAGCTTGACCGCTGGATCAAACACTACAGTGAGCTCTATAGTGCTGGAAGCAATGCCTGTCTGGAAACAATAGCAACCATCCCTCAATCTGTCATTCGAAGCCATTTGGATTCTGAACCTGACATTGAGGAAGTGATCACTACAATTCACCATCTTAAACAAGCTGTGGGAAATGATGAAATCCCAGCCGAATTATTACAAGCTGGAATTCTTCCACTCACTAATCAACTCCATCAACTGATTTTGAAATGTTGGTCATCCAAATCTGTCCCTTAAGACTTCAAAGACGCCAAGATAACCACACTTTACAAAAACAAGGGTGATAGAGGGGACTGTAATAATTATTGTGGGATCTCCCTGCTAAGTGTCATTGGCAAAGTGCGAGCTCATATTCTACTTAACTGATTACAATCTATAGTCGATGATGTATACCCAGAGTCACAATGCAGTTTCAGAGGTCAAAGATCCACCACAGACATGATATTTACAGTTCGACAACTGCAGGAAAAGTCTAGAGAACAAAGACAATCATTGTATATAGCATGTGTAGATCTGACCAAAGCTTTTGACCTGGTAGACAGGGATGCACTCTTCTTGGTCCTAGGTAAAGCTGGCTGCCCTCCGACATTACTGTCACTGATCAAATCCCTTCACATCAACATGAAAGGTCAAATACAGTATGATGGTGAACTAACAGACCCATTTCCCATTGACAAACGGGTAAAACAAGGCTGCGTACTAGCACCCACCTTATTTGGCATATACTTTTCATTTGCTTTCAAACATGCTTACATTGGATTGGAAAGGAATGTTGGTGTCTCTCTATTGTATAGAGCTGATGGAAACTTCTTTAACCTGTCTTGCTTTAAGGCCAAATCAAAAACTGAGGAATTTATTATCAGAAAATTGCTGTATGCTGACGATGCTGCCCTCCGTACATCATCGCCTATGCAACTCCAAACACTACTAGACTGTTTTGCTGATTCTTGTAGCACCTTTGGATTGAAAATTAGTCTGAAAAAGACCGTCACTTTGTCACAGGCTCAACAACCATATCAGTTTATGATCAATGACACACTATTAAATTCATCTACATTGACTACATATCTTGGATCAACAGTTACTCATAACACAACTCTAGACAAGGAGATTTCAATAAGACTTGGTAAAGCTTCCACAACTTTCAGAAAACTCACCAAACAAGTATGGAAAAACAAACATCTCTCAACATGTACAAAACTTTGTGTATATGAGGCCTGTGTCCTTAGTATTCTTCTTTACACTTACAGGCACCAGGAATCACGCCTCAGCGCCTTCCATACAAGAATTCTCCGCTCAATCATTGGCAAAACATGGGAAGACAAAATGACTAATGAGGAACTCTTTGAAGCTACACAGTCAGAACCTCTGTCTTCAAGGCTGAAGTTCATACGCCTCAGATGGGCTGGTCATGTTACTCGAATGCCCACCACTCATGTACCACACAAGATACTTCACAGTGTGCTAAAGGAAGGAATTTGCCAGACAGGAAGACCAAGACTGTGCTTTAAAGATGTCCTCAAGAGCGACTTGAAAGATTTTTCTATCTATCCTGACACTTGGACTGTTGTTGCACATGATAGGGTTAAGTGGAGAAGCTCTGTCTGTAAAAGCTGATTACTGGATGCTGATAACAACCTAGAGACACTCAGAAAATGAAGAGAGAAGTGAAGAGTAGTGGAATGAAGGTCACTTCAGCATTGTCGTTCGTGACAGATGCTTGCCAAACACACACACACACACACACACACACACATATATACTAGTGCAGGGCTTTTCAAAGTGTGCAGCGCGCCCCCCCGGGGGGGTGCCAGAGTTCTTCAGGGGGGGTGCAACGTGAGGAAAAATAAACCAGAATAAGTTACTATTGCGGACATTTAGCGAACTTCAGCTAGCCTTTACCAGAGACAAAATGGATCAATTTTTAGTACCTAAAGCTACAGTGAGTGAGGAGACAGAGTCTGGGCCAAGCAAAAAAACAGACCCTCCAGGATGTTGCGATTTGCAACTTCAATGCAAATTCAACCAATCCCCGTGAATTCAGGGCGGTGTTGCAATTATATCCAATCACTGCAACTTTCCCACAAATTTGACCAATCGTTGGCGTCGTCTTGAGGTGACGTTGACAAACTACCTTCCGCCTTACTTCCATGTATACGTTCAAGAGAAGCAGCATGCGCGCAGTGTTGCCAGATTGGGCGGTTTCAAGTGCATTTTGGTAGCCTGGCAAGCCAGACTAAATGTGAATATTTAGTCTGGCCTTGATCCGTAGGCATTTACGATGGGGGTAGGAGGAACAAACCACTGTCTTTCAAACTGTCTCTGTGCATATAGGCCAATGCTCTGACCAATCAGCGCAACAGTGTGACTGTGATGTAGTCAGAGCGACAGAAAGCAATGGGGGAGACCTTGAAATAAATAATTTTTCAAAATGCGTATTAATTAATGAACAGGTTCTAGATATTAAGAAGTTTGGAGATAATGACCACAAGTTTGGAGTCTGTACCACATATACTCATTTTTTTTCCAAGTGTTTTTCAAGGGTTTGCTTAAACTGTTTTTGAGAGTTTTTATTTAGTGGTGTTTGGTGAAATAATTTCCCTTAAATTTAAAATAATGGGAAAATAAGAAACAATCAAAAAGTAATGTTTCAAAGCTGTTTATTAATTCTTTGTACTGCAAAAACTAGCCCCATCCTTTTGGCTATGAGCGGAGCTAGCTGGTAGATCAGACTTTTGCCATAGCCAGTCGGCAAAACAGCGAAAACGTCCTTCTTGAAAAGGAATGAGTGGAGAGCCTCTTCCTGCTCATGTTTCAACGAAAACTCCAAGTCTAATTCTTCTAAAACTGATTCCAAAGCGGAGTCAAACATGTGCTGTTCACTAGCCATAGCCATCTTTCCTGCTGCGCTTTCTCCAGCATCGCACAGATTTGTCGTCACTCCTGCAAAAGCCCGCCCAAAGAATCCAAACAAAAACCTTGCGTTGTGATTGGCAGGCACGATTTGATGCCCGGGGTGTTTTTGTTTATATGGTGCAAGGCTAGACCCATTCGCTAGGCAAAAATATTTTTGGCCACTAGGCGGGTGGGTCTAGTTTACTTAGGCTAGCATTTTGGCGGGTTTTGAACATATTTTGGACTGGAAAATGTCAGCAGTATCTGGCAACACTGCATGTGCGAGTCAGTGTTTATGTAGGCTTAAATTCTGTTACTGAAAGTGTGTTATGTTTACAGTGAAGGACTGTGTGCACTTTACATTTTTTTTTTACTTAATACAAGAAATTAATGGATGCCAACATTTTTGCCAAAATGGTATTTTATTTTCCATTGTTTAGGCAGCTTTAGCACCATACTGTGAGATTCTGTTCAAATTGTTTTTTTTTTTCTTCTATGAAGCCTGAGCCATTTATTTTATTAGTTTATAATTATTGTTTAATTTAGTCTTCAGGAGAGACTGCCTGCACACAGTACTAGTATTAATAGTTTTTTTTCTTACATGAAAGCTGAGGCATTTATATTGTATTTTAAGGTAACTTCATGTTGTGCTGTGAGGTTCTATGCACTTTAATTTTTGAACCAACAGGTGCATTTGGATAAGTAAAGCCTATTTTTCTGCATTTTTGTCATCCTAGTAATCTTTTATATTGGTAAAGTTGTTTATAGGACCATTTCTCAGTGTCTTTGTTTTTTTAATCAATAGTTTTTCAGTAATAACTTAATATTTAACATATCACTCAATTTTAATCACAAAAAGAGAAAATCGCAACAATTTATCGCAACTTTCACTTCCTCCCGCAATGTAATCGCAACAAAAACCTAAAAAACACCTCAAATTTCATCGCAATTTTTTGGAAAACCCCCCACAACATCAGACATTTTAGCTCACAACAATCACAAAAAAGGCCCACAAAATCCTGGGGGGACTGAAAAAAGAAGGAAGTATGACCAAGATTATTTAAAGTTTGGATTTTCATGGACTGGATCTGAAGATGCTCCACTGCCACAGTGTGTTGTCTGCCAAGAGGTGCTAGCTAACAATGCTATGAGATGTTTAAAATGTGTAAAACAAGATGTTTTAAAAAGCACAGGATGTTTAAAATGTGAAAAATAAAAAAATAAAAATGTGTACAATAATCATTTTTTAAAAATACGAATGGAACATTAAGTATAGCAACAACAAAAATTGTAAGGGGGCGCTGTTGTTTATTTGCTCTCTGAGGGGGGGCTGACTCTCCCACACTTTGAAAACCCCTGTACGAGTGCATCTAAAAAAATTAGAATATTGTGAAAAAGTTCAATATTTTCCATCAGTTATTTAAGAAAGTGAAAATGTTATATATTATAGACTCATTACACATAAACTAAAATGTTTCAAGCATTTTTCTATTTTAATTTTAATCAGTATGGCATACAGGGCGGCACGGTGGTGTAGTGGTTAGCGCTGTCGCCTCACAGTAAGAAGGTCTGGGTTTGAGCCCCGTGGCCGGCAAAGGGCCTTTCTGTGCGGAGTTTGCATGTTCTCCCCGTGTCCGCGTGGGTTTCCTCCGGGTGCTCCAGTTTCCCCCACAGTCCAAAGACATGCAGGTTAGGTTAACTGGTGACTCCAAATTGACCGTAGGTGTGAATGTGAGTGTGAATGGTTGTCTGTGTCTATGTGTCAGCCCTGTGATGACCTGGCGACTTGTCCAGGGTGTACCCCGCCTTTCGCCCGTAGTCAGCTGGGATAGGCTCCAGCTTGCCTGCGACCCTGTAGAAGGATAAAGCGGCTAGAGATAATGAGATGAGAGATGAGTATGGCATACAGTACAAAAACATAAAAAAAAACATCTCAAAATATTACAATATTTAATTTCGAGTTTGAGTAAAAGAGTATGAACACAGTGTATCTCTTGGTCTAGTTCAGTACACACAACCACAATCATGGGGAAGACTGCTGACTTGACTGTTGTCCAGAAGATGATCACTGATGCCCTCCACAAGGAGGGTAAGCCACAAAAGGTCATTGCTGAAAAGGGTGGCTGGCAAAGGTGCACAAGCAACAGGGATGGCCGCAGTCTTGAGAGGACTGTCAAGAAAAATTGATTCAAGAACTTGGGAGAGCTTCACAAGGAGTGGACTGAGGCTGGTGTCAGTGTATCAAGACCCATCACGAACAGACATCTTCAAGAAAGGGGATACAACTTTCGCATTCCTAATATCAAGCTACTCCTGAGCCAGAGACAATGTCAAAAATGTCTTATCTGGGCTAAGGAGAGAAAGAAATGGACTGTTGCTCAGTGGTTCAAAGTCCTCTTTTCAGATGAAAGTACATTTTGCATTTAATTTGGAAATCACGGTTCTAGAGTCTGGAGGAAGAGTGGAGAGGCACAGAATCCAAGGTGTTTGAAGCCCAGTGTGAAGTTTCCACAGTCTGTGATGATTTGGGGTGCCATGTTATCTGCTGGTGTTGGTCCACTGTATTTTATCAAGTCCAAAGTCAACACAGCCATCTACCAAAAGATTTTAGAGCACTTCATGCTTCCATCTGCTGGCGAGCTTTTTGGAGATGCTGATTTCCTTTTCCAGCAGGACTTAGCACCTACCCACAGTGCCAAATCTACAACCCCAATTCCAAAAAAGTTGGGACAAAGTACAAATTGTAAATAAAAATGAAATGCAATGATGTGGAAGTTTCAAAATTCCATATTTTATTCTGAATAGAACATAGATGACATCAAATGTTTAAACTGAGAAAATGTATCATTTAAAGAGAAAAATTAGGTGATTTTAAATTTCATGACAGCAACACATCTCAAAAAAGTTGGGGCAAGGCCATGTTTACCACTGTGAGACATCCCCTTTTCTCTTTACAACAGTCTGTAAATGTCTGGGGACTGAGGAGACAAGTTGCTCAAGTTTAGGGATAGGAATGTTAACCCATTCTTGTCTAATGTAGGATTCTAGTTGCTCAACTGTCTTAGGTCTTTTTTGTCATATCTTCCGTTTTATGATGCGCCAAATGTTTTCTATGGGTGAAAGATCTGGACTGCAGGCTGGCCAGTTCAGTACCCGGACCCTTCTTCTACGCAGCCATGATGCTGTAATTGATGCAGTATGCGGTTTGGCATTGTCATGTTGGAAAATGCAAGGTCTTCCCTGAAAGAGACGTTGTCTGGATGGGAGCATATGTTGCTCTAGAACCTTGATATACCTTTCAGCATTGATGGTGTCTTTCCAGATGTGTAAGCTGCCCATTCCACATGCACTAATGCAACCCCATACCATCAGAGATGCAGGCTTCTGAACTGAGCACTGATAACAACTCGGGTCGTCCTTCTCCTCTTTAGTCCAAATGACACGGCGTCCCTGATTTCCATAAAGAACTTCAATTTTTGATTTGTCTGACCACAGAACAGTTTTCCACTTTGCCACAGTCCATTTTAAATGAGCCTTGGCCCAGAGAAGACGTCAGCGCTTCTGGATCATGTTTAGATACGGCTTCTTCTTTGAACTATAGAGTTTTAGCTGGCAATGGCGGATGGCACAGTGAATTGTGTTCACAGATAATGTTCTCTGGAAATATTCCTGAGCCCATTTTGTGATTTCCAATACAGAAGCATGCCTGTATGTGATGCAGTGCCGTCTAAGGGCCCGAAGATCACGGGCACCCAGTATGGTTTTCCGGCCTTGACCCTTACGCACAGAGATTCTTCCAGATTCTCTGAATCTTTTGATGATATTATGCACTGTAGATGATGATATGTTCAAACTCTTTGCAATTTTACACTGTCGAACTCCTTTCTGATATTGCTCCACTTTTTGTCGGCGCAGAATTAGGGGGATTGGTGATCCTCTTCCCATCTTTACTTCTGAGAGCCGCTGCCACTCCAAGATGCTCTTTTTATACCCAGTGTCAAGTGTATGTGAGCATCAGGGTTTCCCACACTTGAAAGGGAAGGACTCGGACACAGGATTCCACTCATCTTGTATTTTATTGGTTTTCAGTGGAACTGACGTTAGAATCAGAAGTAGAATCAGAGGTAGAATCAGAAGTAGAAGCTAGAAGCTTGGAGCTTGAAGCCGAAGTTAGAAGGTGAAAAACCTTTAAAACATACAAACATAAAATAAATGTATGAATAAATGCTTGTTTTTCTATAACAAAACCCAAGTTAATTAGGCAACAATATATAAATATTTATGTATAAGGTAAATTAGGTATATTTTAACCATTTTTAATAATTCAGGTAATATGTTGCTGAACAAATATAAATGAACAGGAAAACAGTTTTAAACTAAGAACCGTTTTAACCATTAGCCCTTTCACAGGCAGTTTGTTCACTTTAACTGAAGATATTTTACTACACGCCACTGATAAAGAAAGTTTAAATCATTTAACCAAACACAGGTAAGGAACAAACATTTCTCATGCCCATGGATTACTGCGAGCGCAGCGTTTGCATATAAAAAAGTTCAGTGGGTTTACCGGTAGCCTTTTTTGTCCTTTTTCCCTGATGTGCTGTAAAGTTTGTGTTAGTAGCGAAGTTCTCTTTGCAACTGCTGCGCTGCTGCTTCGTTACAAACTGAATGTTAATTCTGCCTAGCGTTCTAGAACGACCGCTGCCCTGCTAACTAGCATTGTGATTGGCTGCCCTGCTAACTAGCGTTGTGATTGGTTGCCTGTTCAGCGCAGCGTTTCAGCGTAGCAGGAAGTGGCGGAGGCAGCTGTCAATCATGTGAGCCTGCATTCAGGCACTCCTTGTGGCAGATCGCCGCAACACCTCCCACTCGATCTTGGTGTGGCGCGACACGGGAAGATCGCACCCATCAGGCGAGCTGGTCTCTGCTGACTTGTTCCTCCACTGGGAGGAGGACGATGAGGCGTCGCACGTCCCGATGCAGTGTGGTACCCTGTGGGTCCCAGGACTTTTTGGTTGGCTTTGGAGTCTTCACTTGAGCACGTCCACCTAGGGGAACTTTCACATGGACATCCCGGACAATGCCTTTGGAGTCTGCATTCACGCTGACCACTCTTGCAAGCTTGAATTGCCCCCTCAGTGAGTTTTGGTCTCAGAGCCACACTATGTCTCCGACGGCAACATTCCTTTTTGTAGTGTGCCACTTGCTGCGGATGAACAGGTTCGGACCTGCAAGTTGGCTCCAGGACCTCCAGAAGTGGCTAATTTGTGTTTGCATTTCTCGCAGTCTCTTGAAGGAGTAGGTGGTGTAGTCTACTGTTTTGAAGTCTCCAGTTTGTGTGGCTCGGCCAAGCAACAGTGTGTTTGGGGTTACGTAGTTGATGCGGTCCTCTTTGAAGGCCTGTATCCGCCCTCCACACATCAGGATCCCAGTTACTTGGTCTTTGTATACAACGAGCCTGTCAGTAGTTGTATTTGGGAAGTTCACACCTTCTTGCGCTGCCAGACATAGTTTCAGGAACACGTTTTTCCTTTCGCTGACAGTGATGACGCCAGATGAAGGTATTGCCTCCCACTTTGCTTCATCTCCCCTCTTGGTGTGCAAGAACTTCTTAGCTGCCCTCCAAATCCATGCAACCGTCCCGACCAGCCGTCTTAGACTGCTGAAGCGCCTTTCGTCCAATAGATTTTGGACTGCTGCTACTGTTGGTGGCGGGTTTCTGGACTTGGATTGTGCTTCGTCCTGGACTGCAATTGGGCTTTGTGTCTTCAGCTGACTTCGGGTGAGTACAGCAGTGAATGTTTTCTTCTGCATTTTTGTGACGTTGTCTCTTGCCTGTGCAGCAACATCTTTCGCTGACTTTTTTGGCCACTCACTCTCAGGAAGCTGAAGGAACTGCGGACCTGACTGCCACTTGGATTTCTCGATTAGGTCATCAGGACTGGCCCCTCGGGTGATAATATCTGCAATGTTCTCGGCACCTGGAATCCACCACCAATCTCGGATGTCGGTGCTGCTCTGGATCTCACCAACTCTGTTTGCGTAGAATGTTTGGTATCCATAACTTTCACGCTGTATGGCACCCAAGATGGTCTGGCTGTCGACTAGATGATACCACCTCTTGACCTCGATTCGGCAGTGCTTTTGGAAGTAATTCTTCAGCCGTGCTGCAAAGACTGCTCCGCACACTTCTGCTTTCACAGGGTCACCTTTATGGTCAAGGGGGGTTTGTTCTCTCACTTGTTCTTTCAACAAGTCCTGGCCGAGGCACATTTTCTTCCTCTTCTTGGAGAAGTTCACTGCAACCATGACATGTAACTTGTCATCGTCGATGGTGTAGCCGAGGCCCAGGGCTTTGTTATCCTCTTCGGTGAGTTGGTTTGGCAGGATCATGGTGTTTGACTCGATCTTCTCACCTCTCGACTTGCTCCTCCCACTTTGATCCGAGTAGATCCAGGGCTTCATGAAGAACCCTCCTGCTTGAAGGATCTGCTCAATGTTGGATGTGAGGCATTTCAGGTGGTCGAGGTTGTTGTGGGAAGTCAATATGTCATCGACATAGGCATCCTCTTCGAGGACACGTCTCTCCTCTTTGAAGTGGTTGAATGAAGGCAGGCTGGCTGTCTCTCGCATGGCAACTTGGGCTATGCAACCAGCAGGTTTGTCTCCAATGACAGCTGCAGTGCGCATGGATCTTGCGAAGTGAGTCTTGGAGGTGTGGGCCGTTAAGGTGACTTCCTCAAAGAGGTCCGGGTGTGTGCCTCCAATGGTCTTGCCAAGCGGGCCATCCCAGAGCACCAAGTCACCGACGGAACGAACCTTCTGGGGTACCAGCTGCCCTTCTTTGTGGCTGATGAGGAGTTGGATCTCCTTTGGTCTTGCCAGATCTTCCAGGGAGATGTCTGAGAAGATTTTCTGCAGTTTTTTCGCCGGGACATGTCTGTGGACTTCTGCTATTTTGTCAAGTCCATAGCAGATGAGTTGGTGTGCTTTGAGTGTCCCTCTTGGGGTGCTGACTCGTATCTTCAGCAAATAGCGCTTGGTTGCAACAGACACCTTCATCCCTCCAACGCCATAAACCACCAGTGTAACGTCTTCACTTCTCAGGTTCAACTTGCTTGCAGCTTTGTGCGTTATGTAGTTTGTGTCTGATGCCAGGTCGATGAGGGTCCCGACACTCTGTCCGTCATTAGCAGTGACATTGAGGAGCATTAGGATGACTGGGTACTCGGTGAGGCAGTGTTCATCTAGAAGACCTCTCTCAGCAGCACTGGAGTTGAATGCCCTGGACGCTATGTTGCAGAAGGCATCTCGACACTGTTGTGCCAGCTCTGGTGTGAGTTTGGAGAGGAACTGCTCCTGGGTTTCAGTGAGTCTTCTGCCCTCAGCCCTCACTGGACAGAACTTGGGTGTTCTTTGGGACTGGGGTCTGGTAACTGGACAGAGGAGGTAGTGGTGTTGATCTTTGCATTCTGGATTCCCGCACAGGTAAGTGGTTTTCTTGCAGCTTTCACCAGTGTGGACTTCGAGGCATCTTTTGCAGGCACCGAGTTGTTGTGCTGCATCCCTCTTCTCCGATGGCTTTAGATTGGTTCTAAACTTTCTGCAGAAGTACAGTTTTCTTCTGTGCTTTGGGTCACCACAGACGATGCAGCCTGCTGCGTCACCGTTGGATGACACTGCCGGACTGTTGGTTGCTTTTGTTCTGGCTTGCTTCAGGAACTTGGTCTTGTCCTTGGCAGGTTCAACGCCATCTTTCAGTTGGTCAAGTTGCTCATATATGGCTTCCTGTGACTTTAGGTAAGCCAGCAGCTTGTCAAAGCGGTTGTGATGGTCCACAGCGTTACTCATGTTAGCAGCATAGGTGAGCCAGTCTTTCTTTAAAGTTTCTGGAAGCTTGCCCTCAATGGATTTGGTCACAATGGGGTTCTTTATGGCCTCGGCATTGTCCAGTTCATTTAAGTCGTAGAGAGCTTTTTCCACTGTTTGGATGAGCTCGATGACTCTTCTCGGCTGGCCGGCTTTGACTGCAGGAGTTGCTTGTAGATCTTCAATGATCTCGAGAGCAATGTTGGCTTGGTTCCCAAACCGGTTATCCAGGACTCTGAAGATTTCGTTTGAGGAGCTGTAGGTCGACAGGTGTAGGTTTCCGGCCACCTTTTCATCGATGCTGTCGAGCAGCTGGAATTTCTTGACCTCTCTAGACCCTGTCGGTTCACCCTGCTTCTGTAGAGCTTCCCACTCCTTCTTCCACCTGTAGTAACTTCGCTGGTTGCCAGCAAACTTTGGAAGGGCTGTGGCTTTCAGTTTTATTGCTGGCACTGGAGCTGTACGGTGGACAGTGGGCTCTTCAGATTCTGTCTTGATCTTTGCAGCTTTGATGAAGGTGGCCTTGCGCGACACCAGCTGGGGAAGTTGCACTTCGAGCTCTGTCATGCGGTGATCAAAGTCTCTTTGTTCTGCAGCGGGAGCCCAGCGGTTCCAGTCACGGTGCGCTTCTTTGGCCTTCAGCACCAACATCTCAAAGTGCTTCAGCATGAACTCATATGCCTCCAGAGTCACGTCGAGCTGGGCAGAGGAGACATTCTTGCAGTCAGCTTCAGCGATGTATAGAGCAAGGGGCAGCTCTTTCTCCCCATACGATTCCCAGAGTGTTTGTTGAATTAGGAGCTTTGCTTCTTTAGTCCTCTGCTTACAGTATGCCTCTATCTTCTCCAGGTCGGCTTTCTTCTCGGCGCCCAGGTCCTCTACAGCGGCTGCTTCTGCCATGTAGGCGGCCTCAATCTCTTCGTTCGCCTCCATGAGTCTCGAGCTTTCTGCTGTAAGCTTGTTGAAGTTTTGCTTTAGCTCCTCCACAGTCATCTCTGAGTGTGTTCTTGCAATGCAGTTAGCAAGACGGGAGAAAAGTCTTTTGGCTGTGGTTCGCTCTGTTTTCAGTTCTTCTAATGACTTCGCCATTTTGTTTCTTTTTTCCAGATGACTTCAAGCTTTATCCTCCAGGCCCCCAGGTGAAGTGTCTTCCCTCTCTGTTGGGTTGTGGCACGAGTGGAGTCTTGCTTCTTGGTCACTGGTTTCGGTTTGATGCACTGGTGCAGCGGTGATTCACTGGCAGTTGTCTGGCAGTCGTCAGTTTCCACTGGTGCATCGGTTTTTCACTGTCAAGTGTATGTGAGCATCAGGGTTTCCCACACTTGAAAGGGAAGGACTCGGACACAGGATTCCACTCATCTTGTATTTTATTGGTTTTCAGTGGAACTGACGTTAGAATCAGAAGTAGAATCAGAGGTAGAATCAGAAGTAGAAGCTAGAAGCTTGGAGCTTGAAGCCGAAGTTAGAAGGTGAAAAACCTTTAAAACATACAAACATAAAATAAATGTATGAATAAATGCTTGTTTTTCTATAACAAAACCCAAGTTAATTAGGCAACAATATATAAATATTTATGTATAAGGTAAATTAGGTATATTTTAACCATTTTTAATAATTCAGGTAATATGTTGCTGAACAAATATAAATGAACAGGAAAACAGTTTTAAACTAAGAACCGTTTTAACCATTAGCCCTTTCACAGGCAGTTTGTTCACTTTAACTGAAGATATTTTACTACACGCCACTGATAAAGAAAGTTTAAATCATTTAACCAAACACAGGTAAGGAACAAACATTTCTCATGCCCATGGATTACTGCGAGCGCAGCGTTTGCATATAAAAAAGTTCAGTGGGTTTACCGGTAGCCTTTTTTGTCCTTTTTCCCTGATGTGCTGTAAAGTTTGTGTTAGTAGCGAAGTTCTCTTTGCAACTGCTGCGCTGCTGCTTCGTTACAAACTGAATGTTAATTCTGCCTAGCGTTCTAGAACGACCGCTGCCCTGCTAACTAGCGTTGTGATTGGCTGCCCTGCTAACTAGCATTGTGATTGGTTGCCTGTTCAGCGCAGCGTTTCAGCGTAGCAGGAAGTGGCGGAGGCAGCTGTCAATCATGTGAGCCTGCATTCAGGCACTCCTTGTGGCAGATCGCCGCAACACCCAGTCATGTTAATGACCTATTGCCAATTGACCTAATGAGTTGTAATTTGGTCCTCCAGCTGTTCCTTTTTTGTACCTTTAACTTTTCCAGCCTCTTATTGCCCCTGTCCCAACTTTTCTGAGATGTGTTGCTGTCATGAAATTTCAAATGAGCCAATATTTGGCATGAAATTTCAAAATGTCTCACTTTCAACATTTGATAGTTGTCTATGTTCTATTGTGAATACAATATCAGTTTTTGAGATTTGTAAATTATTGCATTCTGTTTTTATTTACAATTTGTACTTTGTCCCAACTTTTTTGGAATCAGGATTGTACTACCAAATGGTTTGTTGACCATGATATTACTGTGTTTGATTGGCCAGCCAACTTGCCTGACCTGAACCCCATAAAGAATCTATGGGGTATTGTCAAGAGGAAGATGAGAAACACCCGACCAAAAAATACAGATACGCTGAAGGCCACCATCAAAGCAACCTGGGCTTCAATAACACCTCAGCAGTGCCACAGACCGATCACCTCCATGCCACACCGCACTGATACAGTAATTCATGGTAAAGGAGCCCCAACCAAGTATTGAGTGTATAAATGAATATACTTTTCAAAAGTTGGACATTTCTGTATTGTAAATCCTTTTTTTGATTGATCTTAGGGAATATTCTAATAATTTGAGATACTGGATTTCTGATTTTCATGAGCTATAAGCCATAATCATCAAAAGTAAAACAAAAAAAGGCTTTAAATATTTCACTTTATGTAATGAATATAGAATATATGAAAGTTTACCTTTTTGAATTAAATTATGAAAAAAGGAACTTTTTCATGGTATTCTAATTTTTTGAGATGCACTATATATATGATGGTTTTATTATTGAGGAAACTATAATATATTTAGTTGTGTTTACCTAATGCTTTCTCTTAGCATTTATTCATTGGGCCAATTTGGTGATTTACTTGAATTGAGTAAGATGTGTCCATGATGAAATTTTCCTATAGTATGGTGACAGCTGCATTTAAGCATAAGCACATGCCCTAATGCTTGAAAAATTGGGAGATAGAAAATAATAACTGAAGAAACAGTTCACATTTTTAATTTGTCAAATATAATTTGATATAAAGCACAAACCCAAATCAGAAAAAGTTGGGACGCTATGTTGAAATTGAAACTAAAACAGGATGCAATGATTTGTAAATAATTTTTGGCCTATGTTCCACTCAAAACAGTACAACAGCAATTTGATGTTTTACCTTATGAATTTTATTGTTCTTAAACACATCAATTTTAATTCTTGGAATACATTTAAAAAAAAAAGTTGGAACAGTACAGCATTACCACTTTATAATGTTGCCATTCCTTCTCAGAACATTTAAAAGATATTTTGGGACTATAGACACCAAGTGATGAAGCATTTCAGGTGTTACTTTGTCCCATTATCCCTGCAAACAGGTCTTAAAGTGTGCAACATTTCAGGGTTGTCATTGTCATATTTTTCATTTCAAAATTCACCATATTAGGGACAGAGGGGAAGACACCCTCTTCTTCCACAGACATGTCTCTGTAATGTATGCAGAATGTGGTTTTGTATTGTCTTGTTGAAATAACCTTGGAAATGATTTCATCTTGAAGTCAGCATATGTTACTCCAAAATCTCAATGTACATTTACGAATTAATACTGCCATCACAGAAGTTGCCAAGTGCACTGACACAACCCCATACCATGACAAATCCTGGCTTTTGGACATGATGCTGCTAAAGTCTGAATGGTCCTTTTCATCATTGGTCCAGAGCACATGGCATCCATTTCATACAAAAAAGAGCTGGAATACTGATTTTTCTGACTACAGTATGTTTCCACTGTACGGTATGATGGTCTATCACAGATGCCTCTGAGCCCAGAGAAGTGGACAGCACTTCTGGACACAGTTAACATAAGGCTTACTTTTTGAACAATAAAGTTTTAACCGGCATTTGTGGATGTACCTCCATATTATAGTGCTTGACAAATGTTTGCCAAAGTAATCCTGTGTCCATGTGTTTATATCAGCTATACACTCACTGGCCACTTTAAGAGGAACTGATTCTTGATTCTACGATCCCTGTTCTTGGCTGGCAGGAGTGGAACCCAATGTGGTCTTCTACTGGTGCATGCTGAGATGCTTTTCTGTTCACCATGGTTATAAAGAGTTGCTATGAGTTGCTATATCTTTCCTGGCAGCTTGAATCAATCTGGCCATTTTCCTCTGACCTCTGTTATTAACAAGCCATAGAACTGTCACTCACTCAATGATAGTTTTTTTCTTTTTTTCTGCACCATTCTGTGTGTTAGGTCAGAGATTCACCGTCTCTTCCTCTTGCCCCAACCGGAGCGATCACACTCTCACAGATCGGTCCCTTCGTGTCACCCAGAATTCTGGGGCGAATCGCAAAGAAAGACAGGAACTATCAATAGTTTCACAGTCTTTATTTACAAGTCACCAAAGACGAGAGAATACAGAAAGCCTTTATACGTGTGTGTGTGTGTGTGTGTGTGTGTGTGTGTGTGTGTGTGTGTGTGTGAATGAGTGTGTGTGGGTGTATGTGTGTGTAGACCTTGGAATGTTCAGACACATTTCTGCTCAATAATAAGCAGAATGTTCTTACACATTTAATATCAATAATAAGCAGAATATTCTGATAGAATGTTCAGACAGATATCAAAGATATCAATATTACGCACAGCCTATTCTTGATAGCACAGGGCAATATGTTCTTATGATAGCAATGGAATTTTACGCAAAATACTGTTTCCAGCTGGTTTTAACACAAAATAATATTTTGCACATGTCAGTAGAGCATACAAATAGGTTACAAATAAGTTAATACCTTAATAAATCCTTACAATTCCCCTCTTTGATACTAGATTACAACTAGTATCACACCCCAGTATTCTGATCATATGTGATTACATCGAGAATTAGGAATTTATCCCAAATACACGCTACTTCCTTCAGAGTAATTTGTTCTAAAACAGTGAGGGAAAATGAAATTAGAGGGCATATCGACCTGCAGAGTAGTGAGAACAGAGTCCTGTAAGACAATGGCAGGGGTTTCCGTGCTAGATACTGAAGAGGTCTGGTTTAACATTGCTTCAGAGCATAGAGGCAAAGGTGGACGTGTAATAATAGTAGAAGGCGGCATCAGATGGCAGACATAACAACTTTCATTCATGCACAGCAAATTTCTCAGTGTTGAATTAACACTTTCAGAGTTAATCTGGGTCCAATTGGACCTATATAAGCACAGTAGGGTGTTAAATCAACACTCTGGGTGTTAATTCAACACTGGGTATTTTGCTGTGTGTGCGCTCGTGCAGTCCAGTTAGCGAATTGCCAAAAGATGTTGTCTCGAGGGCCAGCTCAAGTGGGTAACCCTGCTCCAAGCAGCAGTAGAGTGGCCACGAAGCTTGTGATGAGGACTTTCATGGTTGTAGTGAGGGTGATTGGTCCCAGACGGGGCGTGAGATCTCTTCCCCTCTTTGTTCACGGCTTCTTGCAGGAAGTGATCTGAAGATCCTCAGCTCCTACTTAGTCCCTGTACAGAGTTTAGAGAGGTGAGAGACTAGAGAGGGACACAGAGAAAACATTAGTGGCAAACATATCATTCTGACAGGCTTTGTCATGGAGCCTTCTTCAATCGCGTGGCATGGATCCACTGTGGAAAAAGGTCAGTTAAAACAGCAGTACAAGTAATGGCGACTATTTCTGCAGGCCCACTATATCTAGGTTCTCCCAATTGTCCAAATCGTTTAAAAAGTTGCACCAGCACCTTGTCTCCCACGTGAAAGGGGTGTGTGGGTGCTGCTGGTGGAGACAATATTGTACTATTGACCTTGGTACAAATTTTATGCAACTTATCTATAAGGGCTGCAGAATACTCGTCCATATGTGTTTTCAAATCAGAGGTACCCAGAGACGGAGTTCCCTTCTTCCAGGGGAGAGGGAAAGGTCTTCCAAAAATAATTTCGTAGGGGGAGTATCCCCCTAGGCTAGGTCTTGGTGTCATACGAATTTCAGCCAGAGTGGCTGGCAATAAGTCTACCCAATTCTTCGAACCTTTGGCCTGCATGGCCTTAGTTAGTTTGTCTTTCAATGTCTGATTAGTATGTTCTATGATACCAGAGGATTGAGGGTGGTATGGAATGTGAAAATGCCAGTTTAGTGAGAGATACTTGCAAAGGTTTTGTGTGACTTTCGAGGTAAAAGGGGTACCTTTGTCTGAGTCTATGGCGTCTGGAACCCCATAACGAGGTATTATTTCTTTTGCCAGAATACGAGTAACTACCTTCGTGTTTTCTCGAGAACAGGGAAAGGCTTCTACCCATTTAGAGAATTTGTCCACAATCACCAGGAGATATTTAAATGGCCCACAGGGAGGCATGTGTGTGAAGTCGATTTGCCATTCTAGGAATGGAGATGTAGGTATGGGTAAACACTTGTGTTCCACACCTGCTTTAGAGGGATTATTTTGTGCACAGATGAGGCATCTCTCGAGAATTGAGTCCACCGAGCTGTTTAGATTGGCTATACAAAAAAGTTTGTTCATGTCCCCCTTCACCCCCCCCCTTCGTGTGCAATGTGTCACGCCATGAAATTCGCGCACGAGGAAGGGAAGGCAATGAGATGGAAGACAAAGGTGGCCATCCTGACTGTACCATAGGCCATCAGGGGCAACATAAGAGCCTTTAACTGCCAAAAGGCAGAGTTATTTGGAGAGGCTGAAGCCTGTAAAGAAAAAAAGATCTAAGTCAGGAATCAGCATGCTGGCAAGGCAAGAGGTATTACACGGTGAAGGATCTAGGCCAGGAGACATGACACCAGAGGCAGCAGCAAGTTTTGCAATATGATCGGCAAGAGAATTACCCATGATTCCAGGTGTGTTTCCCGAGGCATACGCCTTAGTTTTAACTATGGCGAGTGACCTAGGGAGATGACAAGAATCAATGAGATTTTGTACTAAGGTAGAGTGAGAAATGGGCTTCCCGTCTGCGGCGTGGAAGCCTCAAGACTGCCAAATCTTCCCAAAATCATGAGCCACACCAAAGGCGTAATGAGAGTCTGTGTAGATTGTGACATCCTTGCCCTGAAACAAAATACAGGCACCCGTGAGAGCATACAACTCAGCTGCCTGAGCCAAGGAGAAAGGAAGAGCGTATGCCTCATGCACAATATCAGGCAGTGAGCACACAAAGTAACCACAGAGGAAAACACCGTCTGAGGGTTTAGAACAAGAGCCATCAACAAAAAGTACTTCCCCCATCCCTAGAGGGCTGGAGGAGAGATCGGACCTGATACTAGTAGTATGTACGATTTCAGACAGACAATCATGATCAATGTCATCCAAAGTGTCATCCTGAGAATTAAGGAGGCATGCGAGAGCATGACCTACAGTATCGAAAGAGGATGTAGCACGAATTTCGAGATTGTTAGTAGAACAGAGAATGGTTTCGTATCCGGAGCGGTGCTGTGTAGTCATATGTTGGGTCTGTAAATTTTGCAATGCCTGTTTAACTTGATGTGATGAGTGCAAGATCAGTGGGTGAGACAAAACCAATTTCTCCGTGTCTAAAACCATCAGAGCACATGCGGCGACAGCCCTTAGACATGCAGGTAGGCCTTGAGCAACAGTGTCTAACGTTTTGGATAAAAACGCACAAGGACGCATCCCCCCCATGCTCCTGGGCCAACACCGCAGAGGCTGTGCCATGGTGTTCACAGGCATAGAGGTGGAAGGGCTTGGAGTAGTCGGGTAGACCCAGGGCCGGGGCTGAACAAAGGGCGCTTTTGAGGGAGTGGTAAGCGTCCATCATAGTGGCAGTCCAGGTCAAAGGATGCTGCAGTGGATCATAATGAGAGATTGCATAACCTTGTCATATAAAGAGCAGGCAGGGATCCATTGTCTACAGTAATTGATAAGACCCAGGAAAGCCATCAGTGCATGTTTAGTTGCAGGGCACTTTGTGTCTAGAATCACCGGCACCCAGTCAGATGACAGCTTACAACATCCTTGTGAAAGTTAAAACCCCAAGTACTTAACAGTGTCCATGCAATATTGCAGCTTGGTCCTGGAAACCTTAAAGCCCTTGTGCGCCAGATGTTGGAGCAGGCATAAGGAGGCATCTTAGCAGATTTCTGGTGACTCAGCAGATACCAGAAGATCGTCTGCATACTGCAGGACCACAGAGCCCTGGGGGAGGGAGAGGTCACGGAGTGCGTCCTGAACTACGGCTGAGAAAACAGCAGGAGAGTCAATACAACCTTGAGGCAAACGTGTCCAAGTATACTGTCTTCCCCTGTGCATGAAGGCAAACAAAGGCTGTGTCTGCTCTTCAACAGGAACACTGAAAAAGGCAGAACAGAGATCAATAACGGAAAAACAGCAATGATGAGCAGGAACCTGTGACATTACAGAGGAAACATCAGGTACAATGGGAGCAACAGGGACAATCAGTTCATTAATCTTACGTAAATCCTGCATAAAATGCCAGGTACCATCAGGTTTAGGTACTGGATTGACAGGTGTATTGTACGAGCTGGTACATGGCCTCACCACGCCTTGCTCGAGAAGAGACTGTAGGATGCCATCAATTCCCTGAGCCTTAGCTTCAGAGAGAGGGTACTGTTTAACATAAACAGGATGCACATGAATATTGAATCATATTTTGTGTAGTTTCATGTCAATTCCATTTCAGTTCCAGGTTGCAGTGCAACAAAATGCGGAAAGGTTCAAAGACAATGAATACTTATACAAGCCAATGAATCATAATAAATTGTGATTTCATGATAATTTATGACGTTTTTCTTAATGGTTAAATACAGAGGTGGAAAAACTGGATTGACAAAGTAAAAGCCCTGCTTAGGTTTTCCTTCTGCCTGTGCTCTCAACACAGGTGATTTCACCAATTAGCTCATCAACCTGGCTTAGGGGATGTGGTAATTAGGATCAGCTGGTTCATTGAATTGGCTGGAGCAAAAATGTGTCAGGGTTTTTACTTTCTGCACCCGGGTTTTTCCACCTCTGGTTAAATAAAGATAAACCCAATTCTCCAATTTATAAACACCACTGGAAAGACAAAATTTTTTCCAACATTCTTCAAGTAAATGTTTGTTAACTCTGTTTGCTGATGAATTAAAACATTGCCTAAACTATACTTACTCTTCTACTGTAAGTATAAGTAAGAGTAAGTAGCATAAACTACTTACTGCATGGCACTGCAGAGACATGGCACTGCAACTATCAATGCAGCTTCATCATAACTGTCGCCTAGGACGGCATGAAGGATAAAACGGTAATCTGCTCCTACCAGCTGGCAGTGTCGTGACATTTTTACGAGCATATCTACGAAGTTGAGTGGTTTGTTTAACGGAGGCAACATTTTAATAATATCTTTCAGGTCTGATGCAGAAGGCGGAGTGATTTTCAGCCCTCTGCCCTTCTGAACCCATACACAAGCGGTATTCACAGGGGGAGGCAGCAGTGGAAGGGAACCTCTATCTGGTCCCACATCATCATTGTCATCCTCATCAGAGTCATCATCTGTATTAGAATCGTCAGTCTTGTTTTTTAGTAACAGCATATTTGAGCTTACAGAGGGTTTTTTACCTGCTTTGGGTTTCTTAGGTTTAGCACCTGTCTCAAGAGATGCAGGTGTGCTGGGAGCACTATCAGCAGGGCATGAAAGGTTACTTAAATCCGGATATAGTTTTGCCTTGTCTTCAGGCTTAGGGCGTGGTACTGATTTTCTTTGTTCCTTAGTTTCTTTAATTCTGTGAAAATCATCCCATATTGGTTTCATTCTGACCCATTCTAAATAGCCTCTAGTCATATAATCATAATCCCATTCTGGGTCACCCAATCCCTCGTATATTTGTCTATGTGCTGAAGCGAGATACTCTGGTTTAAAAGTTCCTGCACGAGGATAAGTCAAAAACTGAGGCTGGGATTCAGTACAGCCGGCCAAATTGTCTAACCACGGACTGGTGTAGAATGCTAAACCACAGCGATTCATCCAATCCTGTGGGGTTTCCTCGGGGTCTGGTCTGGGCACCTTAACACAATTTCCCCCCATGGTGACACAAAAGGACCATCTCGAGATAATTATTCCGTGGTAACTCACACAGATGCACTCGCACTAATCATCCCGTGGCAACTCTCACAGGGATACACTAATTATTCTGTGGCAACTCACACGGACCCGTGGCAACTCTCACAGGGATAAATGGGTTTTCGGATACTACCAACCAGGCGGAAGTCCCTTAAAATAAAAGAGATTTCTTACCTGATCAGGAGTATCCCAGACGAGCCCCCAAAACTGTTAGGTCAGAGTTTCACCATCTCTTCCTCTTGCCCCAACCGGAGCGATCACACTCTCGCAGATCAGTCCCTTCATGTCACCCAGAATTCTGGGGTGAATCGCAAAGAAAGACAGGAACTATCAATAGTTTCACAGTCTTTATTTACAAGTCACTGAAGATGAGAGAATACAGAAAGCGTGACCCACCTGGTCAGATACCACAGTGGTGCCGAAACCCAGGTGGGTGGAGCACAGAAGCACGGCAGGCCAGAACTGAGTTCTCAAAACTCTTTTTATTTTAAGCTTTTCAGCTTTCCCCAATCTCCCAGCCACCCATGCACACACACACAAGTCTTCTGGTTGGGGAGAGAGCTCCCTTTCTCTGCTCTCTCATTCCTTTTAAAGTGTGTGGTCACTGGGGAAGATACACAAACAGGTTAATTCCCATCAGGTGCAATGATTCCACCACTTACCTTCCATGACTCCGCCCTCCATTCACAGACCGACACTTGGCCACGCCCCTGCTGCCACAGAAAATATCTTGAATATAGAGTAGTTTTCAGATGCCAGGTTTGGACATTTTATTTAAAGGTCCCATGGCATGAAATTTTCACTTTCTGAGGTTTTTTAATGTTAAAATGAGTTCCTCTGACCTTCTTAAGTCACCCCAGTGGCTAGAAATTTCATAATGTGTAAACCAAACTATGCCCAACATTTGAGAATGGCGCGTCAAAACGGCGCGTTGATAAACTCTTCCCTTGCCTATGTCAGCAAGGGAGATGATCCCCACGCCCCCCCTCTGGATTCCCACCCACTGTATGGATTGCCTGCCCAACTCAAAAGTTGCTGTTTGTCCTACCAAGCCTACTGCGCATGCGCAGAATACATGACTACATTTTGTAGTGAGGAGCCCATAGAAGACACAACATGGAAATTGCGCTGTACATGGATGTGACAACACAGAAAGGAGTCTGTTTTTACTGCCGACGGGAGAGCCCCTGAAGACGCAGTGGCTTAATTTTATTTACTTCAATAATACGCCGTCGAGTCTACCTAAGACGGTGTATGTTTGTCAGAAGCATTTTCCTGAGGAATGTTTCCACAACTTGGGACAGTACAGGGCAGGTTTTGCACATCAACTGTCACTGAAGCCTGGGTCTGTGCCAAGCATCCCTGCCGCATCAGCAACAAACACCAAACAAGTAAGTGTATAACTGGTCATTTTGCCGTGTTTTAAAATCGGTGCGTTAGCCTAGCAATGGCTACATTAGCTGTGCAGCTAACTGCTTCCTGCAGTTAGCCAGGTAATCTGCGCTACAAAACTAAAGAGCATGCAGCATGCTCTGTTAAACTGAGTTTAGTCTGGAAATTGATTGTAACTTATGAGCTTATGTTTGACTATTGCTCTGCAATGCATGTCTTCTGTTGGATAAGCGCTATGTTGCTGTAGTTGCTGCTTCTATCCTCTTTGGTTATGGAGTGCGTGTTCAAGCTACCACCTGTGGGATTATGACTGAACGCCTCTAAGTCAGAATCCCGCCTAGACGTGACGATACCGCAGCACTGTGGATCTTCGGTTGGTCTGGCGAGGTGGGGCAGGGTGGCCCTCCAGCGGCACCAGCCGCCCGTGGAGGCAGCAGTTCTCCCAGGGGCGAGTTGGGGGGAAACGGCAAAGTCCCCACTCCTCCATGGTAAAACTGCTCAGTTTTACCATGGGCCTCAGGCTGAAAAAAAACCCCGACAAAGTCCCAGTTTTACCATGGGCTCGAGTTGTACCATTTTTTTAGACAGGGCGGACGGACCAGGGCATTCGCCTGCCTGGCCGTGCCCAACGAGGAGCGCTCTCAGCCGGCTTGGGAGGCAGACGGCAGCCCCTCCCCATGGCATGCCCCCACCGTCTACCCTTCCCCGCCTCCTGCTTCTCATTAGCAAAACGACGCACTGGGAAAAGCACTGAAATGGGGCTTTCTCCCAGGAGGCTATATCTACGTACCGAGGGTTCATTTCGAGAAAGGCTGTGGATATAACATCCGGAAGCCTCCACGAGCCCGTTTAAAGCATCAACAAACCACCATGCCATGGGCCCTTTAAAAAAAAACACAGGTAAACAGATCAAAACTTAGGTACAGACAATAAAGCAACCAGAGCAACATAGGCAAAGGCTAAAATTCAAAAACATGAATCAGCAAGACAAGCTTGAAACCAGAATATTTAAACAAGGTTGCAAGACTTGGTAAGTCAGCTAAATACACCCTTAGTGTTGCTTCACAATTGAGGCATTGTCCAAAGTCTGTTTATATAGTATGAGGTGTAATTGTAAACAGGTGTGCAGATGAGCAATCAGGTGAGTGTGACTGTGCCAGTATAAGTGCGCTGCCGGGGACTGTAGTCCATGGCAGCTGTGTTTGTAGGCTGCAGTGTGTTCTGGGATGTGGAGTTTCAGGTGGATTCTGGCACTGGTGTGACAATAGCCAAATGTATTTAACATTTCCTATTATAGATTGCAACAAACAAAATATAGCAGTTTCAGAAATTCTCAAACCAGTCCATCTGGCATCAACACCCATGCCACAGTGAAAGTCACAGAGATCACTTTTTTCCCATTCTGATGTTTGAAGTGGACATTAACTGAAATTCTTAATTTGTATCTGCATGATTTGATGCATTGTGCTGCTTTCAAGGGATTGGCTGATTAGGGGTCATTCATAATTTTCATCATTATCATGAGCGTACAAACCGTACGTGGGGGGGAGGGGGTTAACGACCAGGCGTACACTTTTTAAAAATGAAAAAATTATGATCCGTCAATGTGTGAATCGGCAGCCACCATGTTAAAAATTTTGCGCCACATCGGTGTTGCGAGCTAGCTCTACACACTTTCTTTCTTCAGTACAACAACAATGGCTGACCCAGATTTTGACCGCATTTACAAATTTGTGAATATCAGAAATACCGCTATTCACAAGACTCCTTCAAACGAGTACGAGCAGTTTTTAAACACTTATTGTTTCCTGCATTCATCTGAGAAGCAGCAGGAGGCAGTTAGGGCAGGACAGGCTGCTTGGAAAGAATCAAAAACGAACATTTCAAAGCCAAAAGGCAACAGCTCCCCTTAAAAAGACAGTTCCTAATTTTCAAAAACCAGACCCTCCAGGATGTTGTGATTTGCAAATTCAACCAATCCCTGCGAATTCAGGGCGGCGTTGCAATTATATCCAATCACCGCAACTTTCCCACAAATTTGAACAATCGTTGGTGTCGTCTTGAGGTGACGTCGACAAACCACCTTCCGCCTTACTTCCAGTGTTGCCAGATTGGGTGGTTTCCCGCCCAGTTGGGGGATTTCAAGTGCATTTTGGCGGGTTTTGAACATATTTTGGGCTGGAAAACATCAGCAGTATCTGGCAACACTGCTTACTTCCGTGTATACATTCAAGAGAAGCAGCATGTGCGAGTCAGTGTTTATGTAGGCTTAAATTCTGTTACTGAAAGTGTGTTATGTTTACAGTGAAGGACTGTGTGCACTTTATTTTTTTTTTACTAAATACAAGAAATTAATGGATGCCAACATTTTTCAAGATGGTATTTTATTTTCCATTGTTAGGCAGCTTCAGCATCATACTGTGAGATTCTGTTCAATTTTTTTTTTCTTCTATGAAGCCTGAGCCATTTATTTTATTAGTTTATAATTATTGTTTAATTTAGTCTTCAGGAGAGACTGCCTACACACAGTACTAGTATTAATAGTTTTTTTCTTACATGAAAGCTGAGGCATTTATATTATATTTTAAGGTAACTTCCTGTTGTGCTGTGAGGTTCTATGCACTTTAACTTTTGAACCAACAGGTGCATTTGGATAAGTAAAGCCTATTTTTCTGCATTTTTGTAGTCCTGGTAATCTTTTATATTGGTAAAGTTGTTTATAGGACCATTTCTCAGTGTCTTTGTTTTTTTAATCAATAGTTTTTCAGTAATAACTTAATATTTAACATATCCCTCAATTTTAATCACAAAAAGAGAAAATCGCAACGATTTCTCGCAACTTTCACTTCCTCCCGCAATGTAATCGCAACAAAAACCTAAAAAACACTGCAACTTTCATCACAATTTTTTGGAAAACCCCCCCACAACATCAGACATTTTAGCCCGCAACAATCACAAAAAAGGCCCGCGGAATCCTGGGTGGACTGACTAATGAATCGCCTGCTTTCTATGAAAACTTCTGGACCCGTCTTGTGTCTTCTTTTCTTCTCTTGTGAATCTTTGTATTGTCCTATCATCCGATTTTAATAAAAAGTAATACAAGACATGGTTTTATTTTGAATTCCTATTCCACGTAGATCCATCATTTTTTTGTCCGCTAATGTACACTTTTGGGGGGAGGGAGGGGGTTGCTCAAAAGTCTACTCTTTGTAGACTCATGATAATGATGAAAATTATGGATGACCCCTTAGATAACTGCATAAAACAACAGGTGCATGGGTGCTCCTAATAAAGTGCCCCATGAGTATAGATGAATGATGGTTCTTGATGCAATGTCATCTGAGGGATCAGAGATCATGGGAGTTCAGCTTAGGCTTGCACTCTTGCCCTTTACACAAAATTCCTCCAGATTCCTTGAATTGTTTAACAATATTACGCACCATAGAGGGTGACCGATCAAATCCCTTCATATCTTTCTATGTGGAATAGTGTTTTTAAACATTACAATCATTTTCTCATGCATTTGTTGACAAACTGGAGATCCTCTGCCCACTTTAGTGCCTCAAAGACTAGGCCTTTCCTGGATGGTGCCAGGGCCCTCACCAAGATGGTGCCATGAATGGCTGCCTCAAGGTGTTGCTGCGCATTGGTTTGTTTTATTTTGTTTGTAAACTCAGTTCACTGCTGCGATACCCAAAGTTCTTTCACCAAAAAAATAGCTCACAAACTGGGGGGGGACAACTCCAGTGGATTTATTACCAATTTTTCTGGTGTCATCAATGGAATTATTGGACATTCTGGTCAAAGGTGCTCTCACCTTTGCTCACACAGTGCGATGCCGGAGGAGAGGGAAATGTGCTGGTGCACTTGTGATGTTAACAAGCCCTCTAAGAAACTGAACCCTTGCAAAGCAGCAGGTCCCAACTCTGCCACATCATTCACCCTGAAGCACATTGCTGATCACCTGTCTCCGGTGTTCACAGACATCTTCAACACCTCACTGGAGACATACTACATGCCAGCCTGCTTCAAGGCCTCCACTGTTATTGCTGGCCCCTCAAAAAACAAGGATCACAGGATTAAATGACTACAGACCCATCGCCCTGACTTCTGTCATTATGAAATCCTTTAACCACCTTGTGTTTTACCACCTTAAAGCCACCACTGACCTGCTCCTGGACCCCATGCAGTTCACCTACAGACCCAACAGATCTACAGATGATGTTTTCAACATAGCCCTTCATTTCATCCTCCAGCACCTGGATTCCCCTGGAACCTATGCTAGGATCCTGTTTATGGATTTCAGTTCCTCTTTCAACACTATCATCCAGGCTCTTCTGCAGGACAAGCTGTCCCAGCTAAGCCTGACTCCACCTGCAGGTGGCTCAGTGACTCCCTGTCTGACAGGAAGCAGCACATGAAGCTGGGGAAACATGTCTCTGATTCCTGGACCATCTGCACCAGATCCCCCAAGGCTGTGTCCTCTCTCTCCTCTACTCTTCTCCCTGTGCACCAACAGCTGCACCTCCAGTCATCAATCTGTCAAGCTCCTGAAATTTGCTGACAACACCACCCACATTGGACTCATCTCTGATGAGGATGAGTCTGCATACAGGTGGGAGATTGACCTTGATGAGATAACTGTAGCCTTCAGGAGGAGCTCTGCCACACCCTCCCCATCATCCTGTTTGAATCCCCAGTAACCTCTGTGGAGTATTTCCAGTTCCTGGGCACTACAATCACTCAGGATCTCAAGTGGGAGACAAACATCTGCTCTCTGACCAAGAAAGCACAGCAGAGGATGTTCTTCCTGCAGCAGTTGAAGAAGTTCAATCTGCAAAAGACAATGATGGTGTACTTTTATACCACCATCATTGAGTCCATTCTCATCTCCTCCACCAGTGTCTGGTATGCTGCTGCCACTGCTAAGGACAAGGGCAGACTGCAGCACATAATTCACTCTGCTGAGAGGATGGTCGACTGTAACCTTCCATCTCTTCAGGACCTGTATGAGTTCAGGACCCTGTGGAGGGCAGAAAGGATTGTGGCCGACCCCTCTCACCCTGGACAAACTTTTTGAAACACTTCTCTCTGGTAGGAGGTTGCAGTCCATTAGAACAAAAACCTCATGCCATAAGGCCAGCTTTTTCCCCACTGCAGCTGGCCTCATCAGCAGCTTGAGATGTAAATGCGGCCTTGAGATGTTTAAAGGCATCCCCCACAGCGGGGTTCCACAAAAGGCATCTGGTTCCCTTCTTCAGCAGTGAAGTGAGAGGAGCTGCAATGATACTAAAACCCCTGATGAATCTATGGTAGAAATTGGCAAATCCGAGGAAGCGTTAAAGTTCCTTTATTGTGCTTGGCCTGAGTCAGAGGGTAACTGCCGATACCTTGCTAGCGTCCATACTTACTCCATTGGCACTGATAATGTACCCAAGGAATGAGATTTGGGTCACATGGAATTTGCATTTTTCTGCTTTTACATAGAGCTGGTGTTCTAAGAGTCAGGTGAGCACAAGGGTAACGTGTTGGTGATGCTTGACCTCATCGGGGAAGTAGATCAAAATATCATCAATATAAGCAATGACGGGCAGCATGGTGGTGTAGTGGTTAGTGCTGTCGCCTCACAGCAAGAAGGTCCGGGTTCGAGCCCCGTGGCCGATGAGGGCCTTTCTGTGTGGAGTTTGCATGTTCTCCCCGTGTCCGCGTGGGTTTCCTCCGGGTGCTCCGGTTTCCTCCACAGTCCAAAGACATGCAGGTTAGGTTAACTGGTGACTCTAAATTGACCGTAGGTGTGAATGGCTGTCTGTGTCTATGTATCAGCCCTGTGATGACCTGGCGACTTGTCCAGGGTGTACCCCACCTTTCGCCCATAGTCAGCTGGGATAGGCTCCAGCTTGCCTGCGACCCTGTAGAACAGGATAAAGTGGCTAGAGATAATGAGATGAGATGAGATAAGCAATGACCTATTATCCTAAATTGTCACATAGGACATAATTTATCAGGCACTGGAAGACACTGGAAGCACAAAAAAGGCCATATGGCATCACACAGTACTCAAAGTGCCCAGAGGTGGCGCTAAAGGCCGTCTTCCAGTTGTCACCTTCTTGGATATGAACCAGATTGTATGTGCTTTTAAGGTCTAATTTTGTGAAGATACAGGCCTCCCTAAGTTTTTCTAGTGCTGACAGTACAAGTGGAAGTGGATATGGGTACTTGACTGTGATTTGATTCAACCCCCTATAGTCAATTCAGGGACACAAACCTCCTGCTTCTTCTTCATGAAGAACAAGCCAGTGGAGGCTGGAGACATGGATGGACATATACCCTTATTTCAGAGCCTCCTGAACATATTCTTCCATGGCCATTTGTTCTGCAATGGACAGTGGATAGCTTCTGTTGCATGGAAGGGTTGTGCCTGGGAGGAGGCCAATGATGCAGTCATAGGGACAGTGCAAGGGGAGGCCGCTGGCTTTGCCTTTGCTAAACACTTCCTTGAGTAGGTGATAACAGGCAGGTATATGCTCAGTGCCCCCCACCTTGGGACTTTCCACAGAAGTAGAAGCTAGGGTAATTCACAGAAGCTGTAGACATTCATGAAAGCATGTGGGAAACCACTGGAGAACTTCGCAATGCTGCCAGAAGATAAATGGGTCATGGTGTTGTAACCAAGGGAAGCCTAGTATTATTGTTTGGTGAGCAATGTTCATGACAAATGGAGAAATGTGTTCTGTGTGTAGGGTTCCCACCTGAATGGTGATTGGGGTGGTGCAGTCAGTGACAAGCCTCTTGCCAATGGATCTGCTGTCAATGGCTTTCAAGCTTACTGGGTGTGGAAGTCTTTCAGTGGGCAAGCTGAGGTTCTGGATGACTTTGTGGCTGATAAAGTTGCCCTCAGCCCCAGAGTCTATGAAGGCAGAAAGAACATATGTCGAGTTTGGAAGTTTCAGTAATATCTGAATTTTTAAAGTAGGTTGTACAGAACATACTGTATTTTGGGACTCACTGGCCTGGAGGTTTGCCTGGTGGGATCTACTTTCTTAGCCAGACAGACTGGGCATTGAGTTCTGAGATAACCTTGCTCACTTCAATTGAAACAGAGTCCCTCCTTCCTTCTTCTTTCTCTCTCTGATTGGGGCATTTGAGCATTGGATACTTCTATAGGTGTGGGTTCTGATGCAACAGGTGGTGAGGCTGGTGCACATTTCAAGGAGGGTTGATTGTGGAGCAAATGATCAAGTTTAATGGCTAGATCAATCAGTAAGTCCAGTGACAATTGTTTGTCCCAGCATGCAAGCTCAGTGAGAACATCAGGGTTCAAACCCTCACGAAATGTTGCCTTGAATACTAGTTTGTTCCTTCCACTTCCTGCCACTAGCATATGGATTATAGGGCAAATTCGGCCACTCTTCTCTCTCCTTGCCTGATTGTGAGTAATTGCTTGCCCACTTCAACTCCCTCAGGCTGATGATCGAACACTCTCTTGAATAGTTCAACAAAACAGTTGTATGATGTTGTGCGCTCACTGCCATGCTCTCATATGCCACTAGCTCACTTCATGGCTTTACCCGTAAGAAGGGTTATGAACTGAGCCATCTTCTGATCCTCTGTGACATCTAAGAGCATTGAGAAGTGGAAGGAACATCAAAGGAGAAAACCTTTACATTCTGATACTTCCCCAGAGAAACTTTCCGGCCGAGGTACCATTGAAGCGGCACTGGTTGATGAAGTGGGATATGTCAGGAGGGCCTGCAAAACAACAGCCATTAGGTGTGACATACAGGTGTTAAGTTCACTTAACATTCGCTGATGCTCTCCCAAAAGACAGCCCTGTGCGTTTAAAGCAGTTTGCTTCATTTCCTCTGCTGCCTCCATGGCGGAGAAGTATTCTGTCAGGATGCAGGCATGTACTGGATGCAGACACAGGGGAAAGTGGGTGCATTGCAAACTAGAAACCAAATCCAAGATGTAATCCATGTAATGTAGTCAGAGGCAGGCTAAGGTCGGTTGAAGTGCAACCAGAGTAATGGAGACTAAACGAGATCAAGGTCAGGAACAATGGAGCAATAAAGTCAGAGTCACAAGCAATTGTCAATGAGAGGAAAGGCTTGGTAAAGTCAGGTGGGAACACTGAGTGATACTTCACATCATCCGTTTGCTTGTCTAAGTCTTATATAGACAGTGTAGGTGATGAGGAAACAGAAAACAGGTGTGTCAGTATTTCAGAGAGGAGGGGCGCTGCGGTGCTTGGGTGTTGTAGTGCAGTGTGGTCATGTTTGGAAGCCACTCTGAACTTGCGCTTTCTGCACTATTACTGACCATTATCTTTGAAAATATACATAGTTAAAAGTAGTTAATTCCTTTGAGTTTAGTCTCTCACACTGTTGCAGCTCATAAACTTAATTATCAAATTTCTTATTTGCAAGTGCATACACATGCTTCTTCTTCTTCTTCTTTTGCCTGTTCCCGATTAGGGGTCGCCACAGCAGATCTTTCGTCTCCATTGCTCCCTGTCTTCCGCATCCTTCTCTACCACACCTGCCACTTTCATGTCCTCTCTCACCACATCCATGTATCTCCTCTTTGGCCTTCCTTGTTTTTGTTTGCCTGGAAGCTCCATCCTCAACATTCTCCTTCCCACATGCTCTGCATCTCTTCTCAGGATGTGCCCATACCATCTCAGTCTCATCTCTCTTAGCTTAATTCCCAAGCTCTCCTTCATGTGCTGTCCCTCTGATGTGCTTATTCCTTATCCTGTCCAACCTTGTCACTCCCATCGCAAACCTTAACACCCTCAACTCCGCCACCTCCAACATTGCCTCCTGTCTCTTCATTAAGGGTACGGTCTCCAATCCATACATCACAGCTGGTCTCACTACTGTCTTATACATCTTACCTTTCACTTTTGCTGGGACTTTCCTATCACAAATGACTCCTGAAATCCTTCTCCAACTGCTCCACCCTGCCTGCACTCTCTTTCTCACTTCACTATCGCAGCCCCCATTTTCCTGCACAGTTGACCCCAGGTGCTTGAATTCACTAACTTTCTTTATGTCTACTCCTTGCATTTTCACTACACTCTCATCCCCATTCTCATTGATGCACATGTATTCTGTTTTGCTACTGCTCACCTTCATTCCTCTTCATTCCAATGCATACCTCCATCTCTCCAAACCCAACTCAACCTCCTTTCTACTTTCACCACATATCACAATATCATCTGCAAACATCATGTTCCATGGTGACTCTTGCCTCACTTCGTCCATCAAGCTATCCATCACTATGGTAAACAAAAAAGGACTCAAAGCAGATCCTTGATGGAGTCCCACCTTCACCTTGAACCATTCAGTTGTTCCAACTGCACACCTCACTGCTGTTTCACTGTTCTCATACATGTCTTGCACCACTCTAATATACTTCTCATTCACTCCACTCTTTCTCATACAATACCATAACTCATCTCTTGGCACTCTATCATAAGCCTTCTCCAGGTCTACAAACACACAATGTAGCTTTCTCTGGCCTTCTCTGTACTTCTCCATTAACATTCTTAAAGTAAAAATTGCATCCAATGTGCTCTTCCTTGGCATAAACCCGTACTGCTGTTCACAGATTGCTACCTCTCTTCTCAATCTCGCCTCCAATACCCTTTCCCATAGCTTCATGGTGTGGCTCATCAATTTTATTCCTCTGTAATTACTGCAGCTCTGTACATTTCCCTTATTCTTGTGTATTGGGACTAGCACACTCTTTCTCCATTCATTTGGCATTTTCTCATTCTCTAGGATCTTATTAAACAATCTCATTAGGAACTCCACAGCCATCTCACCCAAACATCTCCAAGCCTCAATCGGGATACCATGTAGTCTGACTGCTTTCCCAGTCTTCATTCTTTTCATGACTGCCCTCACCTCATCCTTACTAACCAACTCTGCTTCCTGATTTGCTGTCTCCAATGAATCTGACCTTTTCTCTCTTGGATTCTCCTCATTTAATAAATCCTCAAAGTACTCTTTCCACCTTCTTAATACACTCTCTTTGTTTGTCACCACATTTCCATTTCCATCTTTCATCACTCTTACCTGCTGTACATCCCTCGCTTCCCTGTTTCTCTGCCTAGCTAGTCTGTACAGGTCTTTCTCTCCTTCTTTGGTCTCCAGTCTTTCATACAACTCCTGGTATGCATCTGCTTTCGCCTTTGCTACCGCTCTTTTTGCCTTCTGTCTCATCTCTCTGTATAACCGTCTGCTTTCCTAGTCTCTCTGATCATCCCAATTCTTCTTTGCTAGCCTCTTCTCTTTTATAATTTCCTGCACTTCTTTGTTCCACCACCATGTCTCCTTGTCTTCCTTCCTCCTTCTCGATGACCACCCTAGCACCTTCCTTGCTGCCTCTCTTACTAGTATAGCAGTAGTATTCCAATCTTCTGGCAAACTTCCATGACCACTCAATGCTCATCTCATTTCTTCCCTAAACTCCTTCTGATGTTCAACCTCTTTTAGTTTCCACCACTTAATCTTCAGCTCCACTATTTCATGCTTCCTCTTTTTAACTTTCAAGCTCATCCTGCACACGACCACTTGATGTTGTCTAGCTACACTCTCCCCTGCCATCACTTTATAGTCTCCAATCTCCTTCATGTTACCCCTTCTGCAGAGTATGTACCGTAGTCCACCTGTGTAGATCTTCCTCCGCTCTTAAATGTCACCCTGTGCTGCTCTTTCTTCTCGAAGTGTGTATTGACTATTGCCAAATTCACCCTCTTTGAAAAATCAACCACCATTTGCCCTTCCACATTTCTCTCTCTTACACCATATCTGCCCATCACATTTTCATCTCCTCTGTTTCCCTCGCTAACATGTCAGTTGAAATCTGCTGCTATCAGCACGCGCTCCTCCCTCAGTATACCTTCTACCACTTCATCCATCTTTTCCCAGAAAAACTCTTTCTCTTCATTCTCACATCTAACCTGTGGGGCGTACGCACACACAACATTGATTACCACTCCTTGAATCTCCAACATCATGCCTATCACTCTATCTGACACCCTCTTCACATCAATCACACTGTTGACCAACTCTCCCCTCAAAACAATACCAACACCATTTCTCTTTCCATCGACTCCATAATAAAACAACTTGCATCTATCTCCAATGTCCTTGGCCTTGCTTCCTTTCCACCTCATCTTCTGCACACACAAAATGTCCAACTTCCTTCTTTTCATCATACCTGTTAACTCTCTCGCTCTGCCAGTCAGTGTTCCCACATTCAGTATTCCTACCCTCAATTCTAAGCTCCTTCCTTTCCATCTTTCACTCTCTCTCCTAACATGCCTCCCCCCTCTCTTTCTCCTTCTCCGTTTTGGCACAACAGTAGCACACTTTCCACCAGCACCCTGTTGACCAACAGTACCAGAGGCGGTCATTGTTAACCCGGGCCGCGACCAATCTGGTATGGTATTTCTTTTTTCATTTCGCATGTTAGATTTGGCACAGTTTTATGCTGGATGCCCTTCCTGACACAAACCTCTCCAATTTATCCAGGCTTGGGACCGGCACCAAGAGTATGCTTATGCACCCCCAGATACATACACATGCTATCATGCTAAATGCTCCATCTTTAGTGTGGGTTAGCTAGCTAAGCTGGTTTTCTTTCATTGACAAGTGAAGTGCAACAGCAAACAGTCTGTCTCAGGCAAAATTTAAGATCCTTAAAATCAATTTACTGTTTAATTTGCCTTGTTTCTTCATCCATGATCTGAAGCCATTTATGTTTATAACCTGTGCTACATAATGAGTGGAAAATTATGAATGATGAAATGAAATCATGAATGATATAATGATGGGGTTTGGATGACATAACTAACAAGACAAAGATAGTTAATTGCACAGAATGAAAAGGAAAAATATATTTTTGTCACGAGCTAGCCAGGAACATTTAGGTCCTGATCTGGTCTTTTACTCCACTCTCTGGTTTCCCCTGAGCCTTCCAGCAGCACACCTGCCGAGAGGCTGGTGCTTTGCGCTAAGATCATCTTTCAGAAGAAGATTCACCCAATTAACCCTCTGGGGTCTGAGGATATTTTCTGGCACTCTAATGATTTTGACATGCTCTGATTTTGTTATCAATTTCAACAAATCTAAGCAGTATTTTCAAAGCCATATGACTTTTTGTATGCAGCACAAGTTCAGCTACAATAATATCTATGTAGTATTGTATGTCATCATTGTACTTTAAAAAAAATAACATAAATGAAGATGTTGTAAAAAGCAGTTTTAGAAATGTGTAAATGTGTGAAAAAAATCACCTTACCCATTCTGTAAAACTGTTTTGGTCACTTGAGGTGATTCTGTTCAGTCTTAGGAATGGAACAAGCACAAAAAAATTAAATCTGCTCCATTAATTTAGACAATTAACTGGCCATCAAAAAATATATGCCCTATTGTTTAGGGATAAAGGTTGGCAGTGGGAGGGGTATTCAATGAGAAGTTTTAAAAAGTTCCATTCATTCAATGAGGAGAGGGAAAACCCCTTCCACTGCCATCTCTTAATCTTATCAAGTCACATCACAATGGGTAAGGTAATGTTTTTTCACACATTCCAACACAGTTCTAAAACTGATTTTTACAACATCTTCATTTATCTGGTATTTCACTTTATTTTGGTATTTGACTCTATTCAGTGTGTCTTGAAATGAGCTCTTGTACAATTTTACTCAGTTCAGAGCCACAACCAGCTCTGTTACTCTGCTACATAATTACTCTGTAATTGTGCTCCCGTTCCAACTCCAAATTTTACTCTCTAAACTCAAAATAGAGCAAAATTAACTCTTCTGAGGAAAATACTTTTAACTCTGGAAAAAAGTGCTCAGTCATTTTTCCTGTGTATGCACTACAGTGCATGCATATCAGCCCATCTGCTCATCAGAAATAGAAGAAATAGTTACACTTACATAAGTTGATCTTTGGCTGGATCGAGTAGAAGCACAAAAAAAAGCACGGTTCATCATCAGTGTCGCAGTTCTCAAGATTGAATCAAATTGCTGTCCTGAATCAAGACTTGAATCATGAATTGATTTGCTGTCCTGAAATTGAATCGCTGTCCTGAATCATGAAATGAATCATGAATTGAATTGCTGTCATGAATCATCCAAAGTGCAAAAAATCTGTATGCCATCTTGCAACAAGTTTTACCTCCAAATAACCTAAACTATCTCTGACAGATTTTATCCTGTTTACAGTGGGCGTTCCTGAGAGAAACCAATCAAAACCGAAAAAGTGAGTGATTATCATGCTGATACCATGTGAATAGTCTTTTATGAATGCATAAGTGGGCTTTCAGCACTCCAACTCAGGTGTGACTGAGGAAGGTGACAAGTTTTATGTTTCATATAATTTAAAAACTATAATTTTATTTGGCAGTGGGCACATAGGAAAGTGTAAAGTATAAAGTTTCTGTCAATATGTTTATCATGCTTCTATGATAAAAAAAATCGAAGATATTTATCTCAATACATGATCTACTCATTCTAAACCTGTCAAGCTTCGTCAGCGAAGCTCTCGACCCCAGAGGGTTAAGGCACTCTGGCATGATCCGCCCCAGACTTCCACTTTGGAGATTTATTATCTCCCAGCTCAGTGCAATCCGGCTCCGGGACGGGACTTCCATCTTGCCAGCATTCACTTCCTGGTCTGCTCTGCTGTGTATAAATAAGCCATTCTCAGAAGGGGACTGTGGCAGCGGGGGCGTGGTCAAGCGCCGGTCTGTGACAGGAGGGCGGAGTCAGGGAAGGTAAGTGGCAGAATCATTTCACCTGAGAGCAATTAACCTGTGTTTGTGTGTCTTCCCAGTGACCGCGCCCTATATGAGGAGGGAGAGTGAGAGCGGAGGTAGCTCATCTCCAGACCAGACGCCGGTTGTGTGTGTGTGTGTCTGAGTGGGAAGTTGTTCACTGAAAAGTGTAGCAATAAAAGCCATATTAACCAACCTCATCTCTGTCCTGCCGTCCTCTGTGCTCCACCCCTTCGTTAGAACTGTTACAGTGGTGCCGAAACCCGGGACCTGGAGCACAGCAGCCTCTCAGCCCCATGGAGTCCTCCCCGTTCGCTGAACTGATCCACGCCCTCGCCACGGCCCAGCAAAGCCAGCACCAGGCGCTACTCACCCTCCGAAAGGAGCAAGAAGAGCGGTTCGAGGCCCTGGTGTTGGCCCAACAAGAAGATCGCCAGGCGTTCCGGCACCTCCTCGCATCGGTGGGGCCCACCAGTGCTCCTACCGTGGGCCCGTCTCCCCTCACCGTCACCAAGATGGGCCCGCAGGACGACCCCGAGGCGTTCATCACGCTCTTTGAGCAGGTCGCCGAAGCCTCGGGGTGGCCGATGGAGCAGCGCGCGGCGCGCCTCCTCCCCTGCTCATGGGAGAAGCACAGCTGGCGGCACTACAGCTCCCCGCCGACCGCCGGCTGGCCTATGCGGACCTCCGCCGGGCCGCGTAGGGCGCACCCCAGAACAGCAGCGCCAGCGCTTCCACGCGCTGCGCTTGGAGGAAGTCGGCCGGCTGTTCGCGTTTGGCCAGCAGCTCCGGGACGCCTGCTGGCGGTGGCTGAGGGCCAACAACCGCGATGCCGAAGGAATCCTCGACCAGGTGGCGCTGGAACAGTTCGTCGCTCGCTTGCCAGCAGGAACTGCGGAGTGGGTCCGGTGCCACCGCCCGGCGTCGCTGGATCGAGCAGTCGAGCTGGCGGAGGACCATTTGGCGGCTGTCCCGGCGGCAGGACAGCAGAGGGCATCTTCTCTTCTCTCCTCTTCTCTCTCTCTCCCCCTCCTCCTGTGTCCCGTCATCGCCCCATTCCCCCTCCGCGGAGGTGGGGGCCGGCAACCCCTCAGCCGGCCCGCCGCACCCGCGGTGCCCTCCCGTTTCTCCCTTCTGTGTCTGTCTCTCCCCCACCTCAGGTGAGTGAGCCCCAGATCACCGGTGCAGAGGGAAAGCCCAGGTCGGTTTGCTGGCGCTGCGGGGAGCCGGGCCACCTTCAACAGCAGTGCACGGCAATGGAAGTGGGCGCGGTGGTTCGGATCCCCGACGCGCCAGAGGCCGCCCTCGATCGGGCCGGAGCGTATCGCATACCGGTGAGTATCCAAGGGGCTACATATCAGGCGTTGGTGGATTCTGGTTGTAATCAGACCTCAATTCGCCAAAGCCTGGTTCAAAACGAGGCATTGGGGGGAGCACAAGGGGTGAAGGTGTTATGTGTGCACGGGGATGTTCACAGCTACCCTTTGGTGTCGGTCCACATTATTTTCAGAGGGGAAAAATTTATTGTGAAGGCGGCGGTTAATCCTCGCCTTACCCACTCTCTAATTTTGGGGACTGATTGGCCTGGATTTCGGGGTTTAATGACATGCCTAGTCGAGAGTGGGTCCTGCCATTTGACAGGGGGAGGTCCCGGTGTCGCTTTGGCGGGAGCAGCTGTCACAGAGCCGTCTACGTCATCTCCGCGTCACAGTGAGGAGCCGCCGGCTCCTCCTCTCTCTATTGGGGAATCCCTCGCGGATTTCCCATTAGAGCAGTTGCGAGACGAGACTCTGCAGCATGCGTTTGACCAAGTGAGAGTAATCGATGGTCAAACGCTCCAGCCGAACGCCACCCTGTCCTTCCCCTACTTCGCGATTATGAAGGATAGATTATACCGAGTGACGCAGGACACTCAAACTAAAGGGCGTGTCACGCAGCTTTTAATTCCGAAGAGCCGCCGGGAATTGGTATTCCAGGCGGCTCACTTTAATCCCATGGCTGGACACTTGGGGCAGGATAAAACACTAGCCCGAATAATGGCCCATTTCTATTGGCCGGGGATTCGCGGCGATGTCCGTAGGTGGTGTACGGCATGCCGCGAATGCCAGTTAGCAAACCCAGCGGCCATTCCAAAAGTGCCTTTGTGCCCTCTACCGTTAATCGAGACCCCGTTTGAGAGAATTGGGATGGATCTCGTCGGGCCATTAGATCGGTCAGCACAAGGGTACCGCTTTATATTAGTTCTGGTGGACTATGCAACGCGATACCCGGAAGCAGTGCCTCTGCGGAATATGTCAGCACGCAGTATTGCAGAGGCACTCTTCCGCGTCATCTCCCGAGTTGGAATCCCGAAAGAGATTCTGACTGATCAAGGCACTACGTTTATGTCACAAACACTGCGCGAACTGTATGGGTTGTTGGGGATTAAGCCGATCCGCACCAGCGTGTATCACCCACAAACGGACGGTTTAGTGGAACGATTCAACCGCACCCTCAAAAATATTATTAAGAAATTCGTAAGTGAGGACGCACGTAACTGGGATAAGTGGATCGAACCCTTGCTGTTCTCAGTGCGAGAGGTCCCCCAAGCCTCCACGGGGTTCTCCCCGTTCAAATTATATGGGCATAAGCCGCGCGGCATCCTGGACTTGCTGCGGGAAAATTGGGAGGAGGGACCTTCACAAAGTAAGAACGAAATTCAGTACGTTATGGACCTGCGCGCAAAACTCCACACGCTCACCCACCTAACTCAGGAGAATTTGCGGCAGGCCCAGGAACGGCAAGCCCGCCTGTACAACAAGGGTACGCGCCTTAGAGAGTTCACACCGGGAGATAAGGTACTCGTACTGTTGCCCACGTCGAGCTCCAAATTGATCGCCAAGTGGCAAGGACCCTTTGAGGTCACACGGCGAGTCGGGGACGTCGACTATGAGGTGAGGCGAACGGACAGGGGTGGGGCGCTACAGATTTACCACCTCAATCTGCTTAAACTCTGGAACGAGGAGGTCCCCGTGGCATTGGTGTCGGTGGTTCCGGAGAAGGCGGAGCTGGGGCCGGAGGTTCAAAAGGAACATTGGCATCACGTACCTCTCCGGTCCCCTGTGGAGACCACCTCTCCCTGACCCAACTCACGGAGGTCGCCCAGTTGCAGGCCGAGTTTTCGGATGTGTTCTCGGCCCTGCCCGGTCGCACTAACCTCATAGAGCACCACATTGAGACACCCCCGGGGGTGGTAGTGCGTAGCCGCCCTTACAGGCTACCCGAACACAAAAAAAAGGTGGTTCGGGAAGAACTTCAGACCATGCTCGAAATGGGCATCGTTGAGGAGTCCCACAGTGACTGGAGCAGCCCGGTGGTCTTGGTACCCAAGGCCGACGGGTCGGTCCGGTTTTGTGTGGACTATAGGAAAGTCAACACGGTGTCTAAATTTGACGCGTACCCAATGCCTCGTATTGATGAGCTGCTCGATCGACTAGGCACGGCTCGCTTTTATTCGACACTGGATTTGACGAAGGGATATTGGCAGATCCCCTTGACTCCACTATCCCGAGAAAAAACGGCCTTTTCCACACCGTTTGGGTTACACCAATTCGTCACACTTCTGTTTGGGCTGTTTGGGGCGCCCGCTACGTTTCAGCGGCTGATGGATCGGGTCCTCCGCCCCCACGCCACCTATGCGGCCGCCTATCTGGATGACATCATCATATATAGTAATGACTGGCCGAGGCACTTGGAACACCTAAGGGCCGTCCTTAGGTCGCTGAGGCGGGCGGGTCTCACAGCCAACCCAAAGAAGTGTGCGATTGGGCGGGTGGAAGTACGGTATCTGGGCTTCCACTTGGGTAACGGGCAGGTGCGTCCCCAAATTAATAAGACCGCAGCGATTGCGGCCTGCCCGAGGCCCAAGACCAAAAAGGGGGTGAGACAGTTCCTGGGGCTGGCTGGCTATTATCATAGGTTTATACCTAATTATTCGGACGTCACCAGCCCGCTGACTGACCTCACTAAAAAGGGAGCGCCAGATCCGGTCCAGTGGACGGAGCAGTGTCAGCGGGCTTTCTCTGAGGTAAAGGCTGCACTGTGTGGGGGGCCACTTTTACACTCCCCTGACTTCTCTCTCCCTTTTATGTTACAGACGGATGCATCGGACAGAGGGCTGGGGGCCGTTTTGTCCCAGAAGGTGGAGGGGGAGGACCGCCCGGTCCTTTACATCAGTCGGAAGCTGTCAGTGTGTGAGGGGCGCTACAGCACGATTGAGAAGGAGTGCCTGGCGATCAAGTGGGCGGTCCTCGCCCTCCGTTACTACCTGCTGGGGCACCCTTTCACCCTCTGTTCGGACCACGCGCCCCTCCAGTGGCTCCACCGCATGAAGGATGCCAACGCGCGGATCACCCGTTGGTATCTGGCACTCCAACCCTTCAACTTCAAGGTGGTCCACAGGCCGGGGGCGCAGATGGTCGTGGCGGACTTCCTCTCCCGTCAAGGGGGGGGAGTCGGCTGCAGGCCGGACGGGTGCCCGGCCTGAGTCGGGCGGTGGGGGTATGTGGCAGCGGGGGCGTGGTCAAGCGCCGGTCTGTGACAGGAGGGTGGAGTCAGGGAAGGTAAGTGGCAGAATCACTTCACCTGAGAGCAATTAACCTGTGTTTGTGTGTCTTCCCAGTGACCGCGCCCTATATGAGGAGGGAGAGTGAGAGCGGAGGTAGCTCATCTCCAGACCAGACGCCGGTTGTGTGTGTGTGTGTCTGAGTGGGAAGTTGTTCACTGAAAAGTGTAGCAATAAAAGCCATATTAACCAACCTCATCTCTGTCCTGCCGTCCTCTGTGCTCCACCCCTTCGTTAGAACTGTTACAGGGACTTTGCCAGAACATCTTATCTGTTTCTCATGTCGTCTCTGTGCCATTTTGCTTCCTGGATTTTTGCTCTCTGTTTTTGCCTATTCTTTGCCACAGTTTTTGCACTCTCATCTTGCCATTTTTTCATGTTTTTGTGCAATGTTTTTTGTTTGCAGGTTTTTTTGTCTGGACTATTTTTGGTATTTTTGTTCATTTATTCTCTTGGACTTTAATTAGATCTTTTTTATTCATTGGATTTTCTGGTTTGTGTTTCTGCTTTTGGATCCTACTCACCACATCTTGATACCCATAACAGTACGTTCTGGCCAACATGGATCCAGCGGAACTGAACCATCTGAGAACGGCTATGCAGCAGCAAGGAGCCATCCTTGGGACCCACCAACAGGAACTCAGGCAGATCACCCAGAACCTGGCCACCCTGTCCGACTCACTCAACCTCCTAGCCACACAACTCCAGCACTCCCAAGCCATGCCTACCTGCCCAGGCGTCTCTTTCTTCACCTCCCACCACCGGTGCTCTCCACGAACCAAGACTCCTTTCGACTCAGCCCTACAGTGGAGAACCAGATACCTGCAGATCTTTTTTGTCACAGTGCTTGCTGATCTTGGAGCTTCAACCTCTGGCTTTCCCCACAGAACGCTCCCAGGTAGCCTATACCATCACGCTCCTCACTGGCAAGGCCAGGGAATGGGGGGTGGTGGTCTGGGACGCTGACACGCCCTGTTGTTCCAGCTTCAAGGAATTCTCTGAGGAAATGAGGCAAACATTCGACTGCTCAATGTCCAGCCGGGAGGCAGCAAGAGAGCTCATGGAGCTGCGGCAGGGGTCCCGATCTACCTCGGATTATGCCATTGAGTTCCGGAAGTTGGCAGCATCATGCGGTTGGAACAAGAGTGCCCTGGTCGACATGTTCCTACATGGCTTATCCGACGCCATCAAGGATGAACTCATCTCATGGGAACTGCCATCAGACCTCTCCAGCCTGGTGGACCTTGCCAATTGTATTGACGTGCGGGTTCAACAACGGAGGAGAGAGAGGAGCCGCCTCAACTTCAACCCCTCTCCACCACCCACTTCGTCTGTCGAACCCATGCAGGTAGATCGGGTACGGGTGTCAGCAGAGGAACGACTGCGCGGACGGAGCATGGGGGCTTGCTTCTACTATGATCAGCAGAGACACATCTGCCGAGCCTTCCAACTAAAAGGACAAGCCCACCAGTGAATCGAGGGGCTCTGGTGGGCAATGCTCGGAACCAGTCCCCTGCCAACTGACCGTTGCTCCCCGTTATCATCACTGTCAACAACCGGCATCACTATCTTCAGGCGCTTGTCGACTCAGGGGCAGACAGGAACCTGATCTGCTCCGCCATGGCCAAGGATCTCGGAATCCCATTTTTCACCCTCGAGTTCCCTCTCACTGTCCTGACACTCAATGGCACTAGCATGACCACCATCACTCACCTCACCACCCCACTCACCCTAAGGATTTCAGGTAATCACTCTGAAACTATACAACTTCACATCATGAACAACCCTCATGTTCCCGTTATTCTTGGATTACCCTGGTTGATGCAGCACAACCCCCACTTAAACTGGACTGACCACACCATCATAGGCTGGAGTCCTTCCTGCCTCCCTCCTGCCTGAACTCCGCTCTGCGTCCTGCCAAACCACCTCCGCCCTCAGCCAGCGAGTTTCCCGACCTTTCTCATGTGCCTCCGAAGTATCTAGACCTCAAGCCTGTTTTCAGTAAGACCCAAGCAGTGTCCCTTCCACCTCATAGGCCTTATGACTGTGGTATCGACCTCCTGTCAGGGATAGCACCACCCAAGGGATGTCTCTACTCTCTTTCCCCCGCCGAGAGACAGGCCATGGAGAAATACATCACTGAGTCTCTGGCAGCTGGGACCATCTGCCCTTCCTCCTCCCCAACAGGGGCGGGATTCTTCTTCATGGAGAAGAAAGACAAGTCGCTCTGCCCCTGCATTGACTATCAAGGTCTCAACGCCATCACAGTCAAGAATACCACTCATGACTACAGCCTTCGAACTATTCCAGGGATCCAAGGTGTTCACTAAACTGGATTTACGCAATGCCTATCACCTAGTTAGGATCAGGGAAGGGGACGAGTGGAAGATGGCCTTCAACACCACCACAGGCCACTATGAGTACCTCATAGTCCCTTTCGGCCTGACTAATGCGCCCGCAGTATTCCAGGCATTGGCTTATGATGTTTTGAGGGACTTTCTTAACACCTTTTGTCTTTGTTTACCTGGATGATATCTTGATTTTCTCTCACTCCCTGGAGGAACATCAGGGTCACGTCCGGCCGGTTCTTCAATGCCTGCTGGAGAATAAGCTGTTTGTTAAGGCAGAGAAGAGCGAGTTCCACCAAAGCTCTGTCTCATGCCTGGGGTTCATCATTTCACCAGCCAAGATCCACTTGGACCCCCTCAAGCTGGAGGCAGTTGCTGACTGGCCCACCCCATCTTTGAGATGAGAGCTCCAGCGCTTCCTGGGGTTCACCAACTTTTACAAGTGTTTCATCTGCAACTTCAGCATGGTGGCTGGACCGCTCTCAGCTCTGACCTTGACCAAGACCAAGTTCAAGTTGGGGAAGGAAGCAGAGAAAGCCTTTTCCAGTCTCAAGCACAGGTTTACCACAGCACCCATTCTCACAATACCTAATTCTACCAAGCAGTTTATTGTTGAGGTCGAGGCCTCTGAGTCAGGGGTCGGAGCCATCCTATCCCAGATGGCCAATGACAACAAGGTCCACCCATTCTCCCGCCGGCTATCCCCAGCCTAACGGAACTACGACATCGGCGACCGTGAACTACTGGCCATGAAACTAGCCTTGGAGGAGTGGAGGCACTGGCTCAAGGGGTCTGACCTCCTGTTCCTAGTCTGGACCTACCATAAAAACCGGAGTATCTCAAGTCTGCCAAACATCTCAACTCTCATCAAGCCCGTTGGCCTCTCTTCTTCTCCTGATTCAACTTCACGCTTTCCTACCGCCCAGGCTCCAAGAACAGCAAACCCGACACCCTGTCCAGGATGTTCTCCTCCCACTAAGAGGAGTCCAAGCCACCCGAGATTATCCTTCCTCCACGCTGCCTGGTGGGAGCCGCTATTCTAGAAGTTGAGACACTTGTGCAGAAGGCCCTGGAGCAGGACCCTGGTGAAGGTAACTCCAACAATATTCCTTGTAACCATCTGTTTGTCCCTTGTCATGTGTGAACTCGGGTACTGCAGTGGGGTTACAGTTCCAAGTTGGCCTGTCATCCGGTAGCCGCCCAAACCCTGGCTCTCATCCAGCAGCACTTTTGGTGGCCATCCATCAAGGAGGACATCCAGGAGTTCATGGCAGCCTGCGACACATGCTCCCAGAACAAGACACCCAATCAACCCCCTGCCGGCCTACTAAGACCCCTTCCTACTCTGCATTGACCTTGGTTTCATATCACCCTGGACTTCATCACAGGACTCCTCAATTCAGGTGGCAATACATGCATCCTCACTGTCATTGACCATTTTTCTAAGACCATCCATTTCATTCTTCTGCCCAAGCTCCCCTCAGCCAAAGAGACCACAGAACTACTCATCCACCACGTTTTCTGCCTACATGGTCTGCCTACCAACATAGTTTCTGACCGGGGTCCTCAGTTCACTGCACAGTTCTGGAGAGCCTTCTGCAAACTCATCGGGGCCACCTGTAGTCTCTCCTCAGGCTTCCACCCACAGACCAACAGCTGGGCAGAATGGGCCAACCAGGCTTTGGAGGTTGCACTCAAGTGCATGGCATCCAGGGATGCCAGTTCTTGGAGCAAGTACCTTCCTTGGATCGAATACACACATAACACTCTCCCTTCCTCTGTCACAGGTCTCTCTCCACTCCAGTGCTCACTAGGGTAGCAACCACCACTGTTCCCCAGCCAGGAGGAGGAGGTCGACATACCATCAGCCCAGGCCTTTATACACCGCTGCAGGAGGACATGGGCATTGGCCTGGAGAAGACTCATTCACGCCGCACTCGCATCCAAGAAGCAGGCCGACAAACATCGTTCCAAGGCACCCACCTACCAAGTGGGCCAACAATTTATACTCTCCACGCACCCTTCCTCATCAAGAAGGTAATCAACCCATGTTCTGTTAGACTGGCATTACCACTCACCATGCGACGTGTTCACCCTACCTTTCATGTATCACATCTTAAATCTCTGGTTTCCAGTCCTTTGCTCCAACCCTCCAAACCCCCTCCTCCTCCCAGGCTCATTGATGGCAGCAAGGCCTACATGGTCAAGAAACTGCTGAAGGTGCGGCGGCGAGGCAGAGGTCTCCAGTACCTGGTGGACTGGGAGGGTTACAGTCCCGAGGAGAGAAGTTGGGTCCCCGCCAGGTTCATACTGGACTCAACACTTATCACGGAGTTCCACCGGCAACACCCAGACGCTCTTCCTAAAGTGCCTGGAGGCGCTCATTGAAGGAGGGGGTACTGTCATGATCCGCCCCAGATTTCCACTCCAAAGATTTATTATCTCCCAGCTCAGTGCAATCCAGATCCGGGATGGGACTTCCAGCTTGCTGGCATTCACTTCCTGGTCTGCTCTGCTGTGTATAAATAGGCTGTTCTAATAAGGGGACTTTGCCAGAATGTCTTGTCTGTTTCTCACGTCGTCTCTGTGCCATTTTGCTTCCTGGATTTTTGCTGTCTGTTTTTTCCTATTCTTTGAGAGTTTTTGCACTCTCATCTTGCCATTTTTTCATGTTTTTGTGCAATGTTTTTTGTTTGCAGGTTTTTTTGTCTGGACTATTTTTGGTATTTTTGTTCATTTATTCTCTTGGACTTTAATTAGATCTTTTTTTATTCATTGGATTTTCTGGTTTTGGTTTCTGCTTTTGGATCCTACTCACCACATCTTGTCACCCATAACAGTACGTTCTGGCCAACATGGATCCAGCGGAACTGAACCATCTGAGAACGGCTATGCAGCAGCAAGGAGCCATCCTTGGGACCCACCAACAGGAACTCAGGCAGATCACCCAGAACCTGGCCACCCTGTCTGACTCACTCAACCTCCTAGCCACACAACTCCAGCACTCCCAAGCAATGCCTACCTGCCTAGCCGTCTCTTTCTTCACCTCCCGCCACCACCACTCTCCACAAACCAAGACTCCTTTCGACTCAGCCCTACAGTGGAGAACCAGATACCTGCAGATCTTTTTTGTCACAGTGCTCACTGATCTTGGAGCTTCAACCTCTGGCTTTCCCCACAGAACGCTCCCGGGTAGTCTATACCATCACGATCCTCACCAGAAAGGCCAGGGAATGGGGGATGGTGGTCTGGGACTCCGACATGCCCTGTTGTTCCAGCTTCAAGGAATTCTCTGAGGAAATGAGTCAAACATTTGACTGCTCTCTGTCCGGCCGGGAGGCGGCAAGAGAGCTCATGGAGCTGCGGCAGGGGTCCCAATCTACCTCGGATTATGCCATCGAGTTCCGGAAGTTGGCAGCATCATGCGGTTGGAACGAGAGTGCCCTGGTTGACATGTTCCTACATGGCTTATCCGACGCCATCAAGGATGAACTCATCTCATGGGAACTGCCATCGGACCTCTCCAGCCTGGTGGACCTTGCCAATCGTATTGACGTGCAGGTTCAACAATGGAGGAGAGAGAGGAGCCGCCTCTACTTCAACCCCTCTCCACCACCCACTTCATCTGTTGAACCCATGCAGGTAGATTGGGCATGGGTGTCAGCGGAGGAACAACTGCATGGACAGAGCATGGGGGCTTGCTTCTACTACAATCAGCAGAGACACATCTGCCGAGCCTGCTCACTAAAAGGACGAGCCCACCAGTGAATCGAGGGGCCCTGGTGGGCAATGCTCGGAACCAGTCCCCTGCCAACTGACTGTTGCTCCCCGTTATCATCACTCTCAACAACCGGCATCACCATCTTCAGGCGCTCGTCGACTCAAGGGCAGACAGGAACCTGATCTGCTCCGCCACAGCCAAGGATCTCAGAATCCCATTATTGGCCCTCAAGGTCCCTCTCACTGTCCTGACACTCAATGGCACTAGCTTGACCACCATCACTCACCTCACCACCCTGCTCACCCTAAGGATTTCACTTCCTGGTCTGCTCTGCTGTGTATAAATAGGCTGTTCTCATAAGGGGACTTTGCCAGAACGTCTTGTCTGTTTCTCATGTTGTCTCTGTGCCATTTTGCTTCCTGAATTTTTGCTCTGTTTTTGCCTATTCTTTGCCACAGTTTTTGCACTCTTGTCTTGCCATTTTTTCATGTTTTCATGCTCCGTTTTTTGTTTACAGTTTTTTTTTTTTGTCTGGAATATTTTAGCTATTTTTGTTTGTTTATTCTCTTGGACTTTAATTAAATCTTTTTTTTATTATTCATTGGATTCTCTGGTTTGTGTTTCTGCTTTTGGATCCTACTCACCACATCTCGTCACCCATAACACACCCATTGACTGGGGCAGACCAAAGTTTTATCAGGACCTCTTGCTGAGGAGCTGGGGGTCTGCCTGTCAAATTTAGACTAGGTAGATTTCATCAACCAGTTCATTTTCATATACCGTGATGACATCTTGATCTTTTCTCCCACACTTGAGATCCACTGGTCCCACATCAGACAGGTTTTTCAGTGGCTACTTGAAAACCAACTTTTCACTGTCTGAGAAATGTGAGTTCCATAAGCACACAATCTCATTTCTAGGTTTCATTATCTCCCCAGGTAAGGTCCAAGTGGACCCAGATAAGGCTAAGGCAGTCTCAGACTGGCCCATCCCCTCCTTTCACAGGGAGCTACAATGCTTTTTGGGGTTTGCCAACTTTTATCAAAGATTCATCAGGAATTAGAGCTCCATTCCTGCCCCTCTTACTGAGCTCACATCCTCCAAACACCCTTTTCTCTGGAACAATCATGCTGAGAATGCATTTACATCTCTCAAGACCAAGTTTTCCACTGTACCCATCCTTATCATCCTGAACCCTGTAGCTCAGTTTGTGCTTGAGATGGATGCCTTGGACATGGGCGTAGGAGCAGTCCTTTTCCAGAGATTGTCAAAAGATGGCAAGATGTACCCCTGTGTGTTTTTCTCACACTGCCTGACTATTATATTTAGATAAATATCTTCACAAGTTTTTATCATACAAGCATGATAAACATATTGACACAAACTTTATACTTTACAATTTCCTATGTGCCCACTGCCAAATAAAATAATATTTTTTAAATTATCTAAATTAGATGAAACATAAAACTTGTCACCTTACTCAGTCACACCAGAGTCAGAGCACTGAAAGCCCACTTATGCATTCATAAAAGACTATTCACATGGTAATGGCATGATAATCACTTTCACTCTTTCGGTTTCGATTGGTTTCTCTTTTGCCATGGGAATGCCCACTGTAAACAGGATAAAATCTGTCAGCCTCAGTTTAGGCTATTTGGAGGTAAAACTTGTTGCAAGATGGCATGCAGATTTTATGTGCTTCAGATGATTCAGGACAAGGAATCAATTCATGATTGAATTCATGATTCAGGACAGCGATTCAATTCAGTCTTGAGAACTGCGACACTGATGATGAGCAGTGCCTTTTTTTACTTTGACCTGATCCAGCCAAAGTTCAACTTGAGTTAGTCTAAATATTTCTTCAATTTCTTATGAGCATTTTGGTTGATATGCGTGTGGTGTAGTGCATACACAGGAAAAATGACTGAGCAATTTTTCCAGAGTTAAAAGTATTTTCCTCAAAAATAGTTAATTTTGCTCTATTTTGAGTTTAGAGAATAAAATTTGGAGATGGAGTGAGAGCAAAATTACAGAGTAATTGTATAAAAGTAACAGAGTTGGTTGTGGATCTGAACTGAGTAAAATAGTACGAGTTAATTTCAATACACACTAAATACAGTCAAATACCAAAAAAAAAGTCAAATACTAGATAAAAGAAGATATAAAAAGCAGTTTTAGAACTGTGTTGGAATGTCTCGTCTCGTCTCGTCTTCTTCCGCTTATCCGGGACCGGGTCGCGGAGGCAGCAGTCTAAGCATGGAAGCCCAAACTTCCCTTTCCCCAGACACCTCGGCCAGCTCCTCGGGAAGAACACCGAGGCGTTCCCAGGCCAGCCGAGAGACATAGTCCCTCCAGCGTGTCCTGGGTCTTCCCCGGGGCCTCCTCCCGGGGGGACATGCCTGGAACACCTCCCCAGGGAGGCGTCCAGGAGGCATCCGAAAAAGATGCCCGAGCCACCTCAGCTGGTTCCTCTCGATGTGGAGGAGCAGCGGCTCTACTCCGAGCTCCTCCCGAGTGACTGTGCTTCTCACCCTATCTCTAAGGGAGCGCCCAGCCACCCTGCGAAGGAAACTCATTTCAGCCGCTTGTATCCGTGATCTTGTTCTTTCTGTCATTACCCAAAGCTCGTGACCATAGGTGAGAGTCGGAACGTAGATCGACCGGTAAATTGAGAGCTTCGCCTTTTGGCTCAGCTCCTTCTTCACCACGACGGACCGGTAAAGCGACCGCATCACTGCGGAGGCTGCACCGATCCGCCTGTCGATCTCACGCTCCATCCTTCCCTCACTCGTGAACAAGATCCCGAGATACTTAAACTCCTCCACTTGAGGCAGGACTTCTCCACCAACCTGCAGAGGGCAAGCCACCCTTTTCCGGTCGAGAACCATGGCCTCGGACTTGGAGGTGCTGATTCTCATCCCAGCCGCTTCACACTCGACTGCAAACCGCCCCAGTGCATGCTGAAGGTCCTGGTTTGAAGAAGCCAACAGGACAACATCATCCGCAAAAAGCAGAGATGAAATCCTGTGGTTCCCAAACAGGATTCCTTCCGGCCCCTGGCTGCGCCTAGAAATTCTGATCATAAAAATTATGAACAGAACCGGTGACAAAGGGCAGCCCTGCCGGAGTCCAACATGCACTGGGAACAGGTCTGACTTACTGCCGGCAATGCGAACCAGAATCCTGCTCCGTTCGTACAGGGACTGGACAGCCCTTAGCAAAGAGCCCCGAACCCCATACTCCCGAAGCACCCCCCACAGAATACCACGGGGGACACGGTCGAATGCCTTCTCCAGATCCACAAAGCACATGTGGACTGGTTGGGCAAACTCCCATGAACCCTCGAGCACCCTATGAAGGGTATAGAGCTGGTCCAGTGTTCCGCGACCAGGACGAAAACCGCATTGTTCCTCCTGGATCCGAGGTTCAACTATTGGTCGAATTCTCCTCTCCAGTACCCTGGAGTAAACTTTCCCTGGGAGGCTGAGAAGTGTGATTCCCCTATAATTGGAGCACACTCTCCGGTCCCCTTTCTTAAAAAGAGGGACCACCACCCCAGTCTGCCACTCCAGAGGCACTGTCCCTGACCGCCACGCGATGTTGCAGAGGCGTGTCAACCAAGACAGCCCCACAACATCCAGAGACTTGAGATACTCAGGGCGGATCTCATCCACCCCCGGTGCCTTGCCACCAAGGAGCTTGCAAACCACCTCAGTGACTTCGGCTTGGGTAATGGACGAGTCCACCTCTGAGTCATCAGCCTCAGTCTCCTCAGTGGAAGACATAACGGTGGGATTGAGGAGATCCTCAAAGTATTCCTTCCACCGCCCGACAATGTCCCCAGTCGAGGTCAACAGCTCCCCACCCGCACTGTAAACAGTGTTGGCAGAGTACTGCTTCCCCCTCCTGAGGCGCCGGACGGTTTGCCAGAATTTCTTCGAGGCCGACTGATAGTCCTTCTCCATGGCCTCCCCGAACTCCTCCCAGTTCCGAGTTTTTGCCTCCGCAACTGCCCGAGCTGCAGCACGCCTGGCCTGCCGATACCCGTCGGCTGCCTCAGGAGTCCCGGAGGTCAACATGGCCCGATAGGACTCCTTCTTCAGCTTGACGGCATCCCTTACTTCCGGTGTCCACCACCGGGTTCGGGGATTGCCGCCACGACAGGCACCGGAGACCTTGCGGCCACAGCTCCGAACAGCTGCGTCCACAATGGAGGTAGAGAACATGGTCCACTTAGACTCAATGTCCCCCGCCTCCCTCGGAAGCTGGGAAAAGCTCTCCCGGAGGTGGGAGTTAAAGACCTCCCCAACAGAGTGCTCGGACAGACGTTCCCAGCAGACTCTCACCATACGTTTAGGCCTGCCAGGTCTGTCCAGCTTCCTCCTCCGCCAGCGGATCCAACTCACCACCAGGTGGTGATCAGTTGACAGCTCAGCCCCTCTCTTCACCCGAGTGTCCAAGACATAGGGCCGGAGATCAGATGAAACGACTACAAAGTCGATCATCGACCTCCGACCTAAGGTGTCCTGGTGCCACGTGCACTTATGGACACCCCTATGCTCGAACATGGTGTTCGTTATGGACAAACCGTGACTAGCACAGAAGTCCAATAACAAAACACCACTCGGGTTCAGATCGGGGAGGCCGTTCCTCCCAACCACGCCCCTCCAGGTGTCACTGTCGTCGCCCACGTGAGCATTGAAGTCCCCCAGTAGCACAATGGAGTCCCCAGTCTGAGCACCCCTCAGTACCTCTCCCAGGGACTCCAAGAAGGCCGGATACTCTATACTGCTATTTGGCCCGTAGGCACAAACAACAGCAAGAGCCCTCTCCCCAATCCGAAGGCGCAGAGAGGCGACCCTCTCGTTCACTGGGGTAAACTCCAACACATGGCAGCTGAGCTGGGGAGCTATAAGCAAGCCCACACCAGCCCGCCGCCGCTCACCACGGGCGACTCCAGAGAAGTGGAAAGTCCAGCCCCTCTCGAGGAGCTGGGTTCCAGAGCCCAAGCTATGCGTGGAGGTGAGCCCGACTATCTCTAGCCGGTACCTCTCAACCTCCCGCACAAGCTCAGGCTCCTTCCCCCCCAGCGAAGTGACATTCCATGTCCCAACAGCCAGCCGCTGTGTCCGGGGATCAGGTCGTCGAGGCCCCTGCCTTCAACTGCCACCCAATCCACATTGCACCAAACCCCTACTGCTACCTCTGTGGGTGGTGAACCCACAGGAGGTCGGGCCCACGTCACCTCTTCGGGCTGAGCCCGGCCGGGCCCCATGGGCAAAGGCCCGGCCACCAAGCGCTCGCGTACGAGCCCCAACCCCGGGCCTGGCACCAGGGTGGGGCCCCGGCTGCGTCCTCCCGGGCGACGTCACGGTCCTGGATTTTTTCTCCATAGGGGGTTTTTGGTGAACTGCTCTTGGTCTGGCCTGTCACCTAGGACCTGTCTGCCTTGGGAAACCCTACCAGGGGCATAATGCCCCCGACAACATAGCTCCTAGGATCATTCAAGCACACAAACCCCTCCACCACAATAAGGTGGCAGTTCTAGGAGGGGGTGTGTTGGAATGTGTGGGGGGAAAAACAACAACATTACCTTACCCATTGTGACAAACCATTTTGATCACTTGACCTATTGGGATTAAGAGTTGGCAGTGGGAGGGGTATTCACTCTTCTCATTGAATGGAATGGAATGTTTTACACTTCTCACTGAATACCCCTCCCACTCCCAACCCTTTATCCCAAAACAATAGGACATAAATTTTTTGATGGCCAGTTAGTTGTCCAAATTAATGGAGCAGATTTAAGTTTTTGTGCTTGATACATTCCTAAGGCTGAACAGAATCACCTCAAGTGATCAAAACAGTTTGTTACAATGGGTAAGGTAATGATTTTTTACACATTCCAACACAGTTCTAAAACTGCTTTTTACAACATCTTCATTTACCTGCTTTTTTGAAATGTACAATCATACCATACATACTACATAGATATTATTGTAGCTGAACTTGCATTGAATACAAAAACAGTCATATGGCTTTGAAAATACTGCTTAGATTTGTTGAAATTGACAACAAAATCAGAGTATGCCAAAATCATTAGAGTGTCAGAAAATACCCTCAGACCCCAAAGGGTTAACTTACACCAAGCCAGGTAGTTCTTACTCTTTCAAGCTTTAACTTTGTGATTTCTTTCAGAGCCAGCTCCAAGAATACCAAGCCAGATGCCCTCTCCAGACAGATCTCACCTGACTCTTAGCAAGATGCCACAGAACCTATCTTTCCTGCCCACTATCTAGTGGCCACTGCCCAGTTCAACATCAAGAAGGTTGTCCAGGAGGCTCTGGCCAGCGATCCAGGTCCAGGTAATGGACCACCTAATGTTCTGTTTGTGCCCCTTTGTGTACATTCCCAGCTACTTCAGTGGGGGCACAGTTCACTTCTCACTTGTCACCCTGGGTTGGCCTGAACCCTCTTCATTATCAGGCAATGTTTCTGGTGGTCAATAATGCAGCAGGATGTCAAGTCATTTGTGGCAGCCTGTGACGTGTGTTCCAGAAGCAAGACTGGTAACCAGTCCATGGCCGAAATATTAAGACTGCTACCTGTACCTCATCATCCCTGGTCTCACATTGCTGTGGATTTTGTCACCAGCCTCCCCAGTTCCAAGGGTAACACCTGTATCTTGACTATTGTTGATTGTTTCTCTAAAGCAGCTCAATTTTGTCCCTCTCCCCAAGCTGCCATCTGCTAAAGAGACTGCTGAATTCCTTATTAACCATGTTTTCCAGATTCACAGCCTACCACTCGACATTGTGTCTGACAGAGGTCCACAGTTTTCTGCTCACTTTTGGAAGGAATACTGTAAACTCTTTGGAGGCACCCCTAGCCTTTCCTCAGGTTACCACCCTCAGACTAATGGTCAGACAGAGCACACTAATCAGAGCTTAGAGGTTGCCCTACAATGCTTGACTTTGGGCAACACATCTTCCTAGAGCCAGGCCCTGCCTTGGATTGAATATGCACACAATAGCCTCCCATCATTCTCGACTGGATTGACCCAATTCCAGTGTTATTTCAGGCACCAACCACCTCTCTTTCCTGAGCAAGAGGAGGAAGTATCTGTCCCTTCTGCCCAAGCCTTCATTTGATGCTGCTGCAGGGTATGGGCACATGCCAGGCATTGTCTGCTACACTCCAGCCAGTTACATAAGAGGAAGGTGGACTGATGCCATACACCAGCCCCAGTCTATCATCCCAGACAGAGGGTTATGTTATCCACCACCAACCTTCCTCTTCAAACCCCCTCCCGTAAGCTGGCACCCAGGTTTGTTGGTCCTTTTCCCATTTCTAAAGTTATTAACCCCATTACTGTCAGGCTGATGTTACCTAGGTCCATGCATTGTGTTCACCCTTCCTTCCATGTTTCTCAACTAAGACCCTTGGTCTCCAGCTCTTTCTCCCCTCCCTCCAAGACCTCTCCCCCCCAGGTTCATAGATGGAGGTGAGGCCTATACTGTCAAGAAGCTGCTAAAGATTCATTGGTGAGGTCAGGGGTTACAGTACCTGGTCGATTGGAAGGGATATGGCCTAGAGGAGAGGTGTTGGGTTCCAGGATACTTCATCCTGGACCCCTCACTCATCTGGGACTTCCACTGTAAGAACCCTGAGGGCCTGTCTGGGACACCCAGAGGCATCCATGGGGGGGGGGGGGGGTACTGTCATGAGCGAGCCAGGAACATCTAGGTCCTGATCTGTTTTTTTACTCCATTCTATGGTTTTCCCTGAGCCTTCCCCACATTGTGGCCAGCACACCTGTCTTTCATCAGCTCATCCATGGCTCTATATCATACTGCTTGGAGATTCACTCGGCACAGGATTGTCTTCACCTCAGCATACATTATTTCGCCTTTTTTCCCTGTTTTGAATTCTGTTATTTTGTTACTTTGCTGTGCACTTTGGGATTACTCTGCTCATTCTGTTGGATTACTTTTGCCTCTTGTTTTTTTTAACCGTGAGCGCATTTCTTCCTCTGCAGAAGGACTCTGGACTTTTAACTTTTGTTTTTGAGCTGTGAGCTCTTTTCCCACTGCGGGGTTGTGCTCTGGACTTGGTGAGGTTTCTTTCTGCTTCCATGCTCGTCAGACACTTTCACTCTTCCTGTTTGACTCTTGTCCCCTGTGGCAGCGGGGGCGTGGCCAAGAAGCAGTCTGTGAATGGAGGGCGGGGTCAGGGAAGGTAAGTGGCTAGGTCATTACAACTGATGTTAATTTGTCTCTGTGTGTGTGTGTGTGTGTGTGTTGCAGGGATGGAGTATAAAGGGAGGGGGAGAGGAGAGAAGAGTCTCGCTCCCCAACCAGATGACTGATGGGTGTGTGCGTGTCTGTGTGACTGGGAGTTTGTTAAATAAGCAGGAAAGCTGCAAATAAAGAGTTTTGTGAAACTCAGTTCTGGCCTGCCGTACTTCTGTGCTCCACCCACCCGCTCAACATACTACAGTGGTGCTGAAACCTGGGATGCACAGAAGGGAACCACCCCATGGAGTCCTCCCCGTTCAAGGAGCTCATCCTTGCCCTCGCTACCGCCCAGCAGAACCAGCATCAAGAGCTGATCACCCTCTGGAAGGAGCAGCAGCAGCGCTTCGAAGCCTTGATGCTGGCCCAGCGGGAAGATCGCCAGGCGTTCCGGCACTGGCTCATGTCAGCAGGGCCGCCGGCCGCCGCTGCCGCCACCCTCACAAAGATGGGACCGCAGGATGATCCGGAAGCATTCCTCACTCTCTTTGAGCAAACAGCCAAGGCGTAGGGGTGGCCGCTGGAGCAATGCGCGGCGCGCCTCCTCCCGCTCCTAACTGGCGAGGCACAGCTCGCAGCACAGCAGCTCCCTGCTGACAGCTGGCTGGTCTTTGCCAACCTGAGGAAAGCCATCCTGCAGTGACTCGGCAGCTCCCCGGAGCAACACCGTCAGCGCTTCCGCACACTGACACTGGAGGAGGTCGGCCGGCCATTTGCATTCGGCCAGCAACTCCGGGACTCCTGCCGGCAGTGGCTGAGGGCGGAAGACTGCGACGCCGAGGAGATCATCGATCTGGTGGCACTGGAGCAGTTTATCTCTCAACTTCCGGAAGGAATGGCGGAATGGGTCCAGTGTCACCACCCGGCGTCGCTGGAACGAGCCATCGAGCTGGCGGAGGACCATCTGGAGGCGGCGCTGATGGCAGGCAGACGAGGCGCCTCCCCTTGTTTCTCTTCCCCTCTCTCTCTCTCTCTCTCTCTCCTGTCTCTTGTCCCCCTCCCCACCCCATTCCCCTGCCACGAAGGCAATGGCTGGCTCCTCCCCAGCTGGCCCGTCGCACCCGTGGTGTCCTCCTATCTACCTCTTCTGTGTCTGTGTTGTCTCCCCCTCAGGTGAGTGACACCCATAACACCAGTGCAGAGGGAAAGCCTGGGCCGGTGTGCTGGCGCGGTGGGGAATCGGAGCATCTCCCGAATCAGAGCCCCGCAAGGGAGGTGGGGGCTGTCATCCAGATCCCCGACGCACCAGAAACTGCCCCCGATCAGGCCGGAGTGTATCGCGTACCGGTGAGTATTCAAGGGGATACATATCACGCTTTGGTGGATTCCGGTTGCAATCAGACCTCAATTCACCAATGCCTGGTGCAAGGTGAGGCATTGGTGGGAGCACAAGCGGTGAAAGTGTTGTGTGTGCACGGGGATGTTCACCATTACCCTCTAGTGTCTGTCCATATTCTATTCCGGGACCAAACACATAAGATGGAGGCGGTGGTTAATCCTCGTCTTACCCACTCGTTGATCTTGGGTACTGATTGGCTGGGATTTAAAGAATTAATGGAATATTTAACACGCAGTGGGTCCTGCCCTAGTAGGTCACGGGAAGATCCTGGTGTGGCATTGGCTGGAGAAGCTGTCACAGAGCCGTCTGCGTCAACACCGCGTCAGAGTGAGGAGCACTCCGCTCCTCCTCCTTCTCTCGGGGATTCCCTTGGGGATTTCCCATTAGAGCAGTCGCGAGATGAGACTCTGCAGCATGCATTTGACCAAGTGAGAGTAATCGATGGTCAAACTCTTCAGCCGAGCGCGGCGCCAACCTTCCCCTATTTTGCTATTATGAAAGATAGATTGTACCGAGTGATGCAGGACACTCAAACCAAGGAACGAGTAACCCAGTTGTTAATCCCAAAGAGCCGTAGGGAACTCATATTCCATGCAGCTCACTTTAATCCCATGGCTGGACACTTGGGGCAAGACAAAACACTAGCCCGAATAATGGCCCGGTTCTATTGGCCTGGGATTCGCGGGGATGTCCGTTGGTGGTGTGCGGCGTGCAGTGAATGCCAATTAGTAAATCCTGCGGCCACTCCAAAAGCGCCGTTGCGCCCTCTTCCTCTAATCGAGACCCCGTTTGAGCGAATTGGGATGGATCTTGTTGGGCCATTAGATCGGTCAGCACAGGGATATCGCTTTATTTTAGTTCTGGTGGACTATGCAACGCGATATCCGGAGGCAGTGCCTCTCTGCAATATCTCAGCATGCAGTATTGCATAAGCGCTCTTCCACATTATCTCCCCGGTCGGGATTCTGATAGAAATCCTGACAGACCAAGGCACCTCGTTTATGTCACGCACACTGCACAAGCTGTATGGGTTACTGGGGATTAAGTCCATCCGCACCAGTGTATATCACCCACAAATGGATGGATTAGTAGAGCAATTCAACCAGACACTCAAAAACATAATCCGGAAATTCATTAGTGAAGATGCGCGTAATTGGGATAAGTGTCTCGAACCCCTGTTGTTCACAGTACGAGAGGTCCCGCAAGCCTCCACAGGGTTTTCTCCCTTCGAATTATTATATGGGTGTAAGCCGCATGGCATTCTGGATGTGCTGCGGGAAAATTGGGAGGAAGGACCTTCACCGAGTAAAAATGAAATCCAGTACGTTCTTGAACTGCACACAAAACTCCACACTCTCATGCAATTAACACAGGAGAATTTACAGCAGGCACAATAACGTCAAAGCCAGCTGTATGACAGGGGCACGCGCCTTAGAGAATTCACGCCGGTAGAAAAAGTACTCGTATTATTGCCCACGTTGAGTTCTAAATTAGTCGCCAAGTGGCAAGGGCCCTTCGAGGTCACACGGCGAGTCAGGGACGTCGACTATGAGGTAAAGCGAATGGATAGGGGCAGGGCACTGCAAGTATACCACCTCAACCTTTTAAAACGCTGGAATGAGGGGGTCCCTGTGGCATTGGCATCGGTCATCCCAGAGAAGGTGGAGCTGGGGCCAGAGGTAAAAAAGATAACATCGTGGACCACTCCGGTCCCTTGTGGAGACCACCTCTCATCGACCCAACTCACGGAGGTAGCCAGGTTGCAGAAGGAATTTTCCAACGTGTTCTCGCCCCTTCCGGGTTGTACCCACCTCATAGAACACTACATTGAAATGCCCCCGGGGGTGGTAGTGTGTAGCCACCCTTACCGCTTGCCCGAACACAAGAAAAAGGTGGTTCGGGATGAACTCAAGGCCATGCTCAAAATGGGCATAATTGAGGAGTCCCACAGTGACTGGAGCAGCCCAGTGGACCTGGTTCCCAAGACTGATGGGTCGGTCCGGTTCTGTGTGGACTATAGAAAGGTCAATGCGGTGTCTAAATTTGACGGGTACCCAATGCCTCGCATTGATGAGTTGCTTGATCGGTTAGGCGCTGCTCACTTTTATTCGACACTGGATCTAACCAAGGGATATTGGCAGATCCCCTTGGCTCCTCTATCCCAAGAGAAAACGGCCTTTTCCACACCGTTTGGTTTACACCAATTCATCACACTCCCCTTTGGGTTATTTGGGGTGCCCGCTATGTTCCAGCGGCTTATGGACAGGGTCCTCCGCCCTCATGCTGCCTACGCAGCCACCTATCTAGACGACATAATAATCTATAGTCATGATTGGCCACGGTACTTGGAACACCTGAGGGCTGTTCTAAAGTCGCTGAGGCGAGCGGGCCTCACAGCTAACCCGAAAAAGTGTGCGATTGGGCGGGTGGAAGTACGGTATCTGGGGTTCCACTTGGGTCATGGGCAGGTGTGTCCCCAAATTAACAAGACTGCAGCGATTGCGGCGTGCCCGAGGCCCAAGACCAAAAAGGAGGTGAGGCGGTTCTTGGGGCTGGCTGGCTATTATCATAGGTTTATACCTAACTATTCGGACGTCACTAGCCCACTAACCGACCTCACTAAAAAGGGGGCTCCAGATCCGGTCCAGTGGACAGAGCAGTGCCAACAGGCCTTCTCGGAGGTAAAAGCTGCACTGTGTGGGGGGCCACTTTTACACTCCCCTGACTTCTCTCTCCCCTTTATTTTACAGACTGATGCATCGGACAGGGGGCTGGGGGCCGTTTTGTCCCAGGAGGTGGAGGGTGAGGAGCACCCGGTGCTGTACATCAGCCGGAAGCTGTCGATGCACGAGAGCAAGTACAGCACAATTGAAAAGGAGTGTCTCACCATCAAGTGGGCGGTCCTCGCCCTCCGATACTACCTGCTGGGGCACCCTTTCACTCTCTGTTTGGACCACGCACCCCTCCAGTGGCTCCACCGCATGAAGGATGCCAATGCACGGATCACCCGTTGATATCTCGCGCTCCAGCCATTTAAGTTCGAGGTGATCCACAGGCTGGGGGCGCAGATGGTGGTGGCGGATTTCCTGTCCCATCGGGGGGGGGGGGGGGGGGGGGGGGGAGTCAGCTTCAGGCCGGATGGCTCCCCGGCCTGAGTCGGGCGGTGGGGGTATGTGGCAGCGGGGGCATGGCCAAGAAGCAGTCTGTGAATGGAGGGTGGGGTCAGGGAAGGTAAGTGGCTAGGTCATTACACCTGATGTTAATTTGTCTCTGTGTGTGTGTGTGTGTGTGTGTGTGTGTGTGTGTGTAAGTGGCTAGGTCATTATACCTGATGTTAATTTGTCTGTGTGTGTGTGTGTGTGTGTGTGTGTGTGTGTGTTGCAGGGATGGAGTATAAAGGGAGGGGGAGAGAAGAGAAGAGTCTCACTCCCCAACCAGACGACTGATGGGTGTGTGCGTGTCTGTGTGACTGGGAGTTTGTTAAATAAGCGGAAAAGCTGCAAATAAAGAGTTTTGTGAAACTCAGTTCTGGCCTGCCGTACTTCTGTGCTCCACCCACCCGCTCAACATACTACATCCCCATTTCCCAATTCTCTGTTCCAGATTTTCTCCTGGCTGCTGCTCCCCTCCTCCAGTGTTTCACATTCAAGATCAAAGACCTGTCTTCTTTACTCCTGTGCACATGAGTCTGCTTTTTGGGTCCAGCCAGCAGCTATAGCCATTTGGTTCATGACAATTTTTAGCCCAAAAAGTGGGTTTTCAAATTAATATATACCTTATAGAAAGCCGTTGGTTTTTTTTTCAACCAAAGACTGCAATGAAGGTTACACAAATCTGAAAAAAGGAGAGTAAGAACAAAAGGTAACAGTGAAGTAAAAGAAGTATTCAAAGACAAATTTGTAAAATTTTAATATTACTTCAGTATACAAATATTATTCATGATTATTAAAGTTTCCTGTATTTATCTTTCAGCATTTTATTTGTACATTGTGAGCATTCATACCCTACTCACTTGGATCAGAGATCATTGCAGTGTCACATACTGAGCTGAATGGTTCACTGTTGTTAATAAGACCCAGTGTGTACATTATGATCTCATCTCATCTCATCTCATTATCTCTAGCCGCTTTATCCTGTTCTACAAGGTCAAAGGCAAGCTGGAGCCTATCCCAGCTGACTATCTGCAAAAGGCGGGGTACACCCTGGACAAGTCGCCAGGTCATCACAGGGCTGTACATTATGATATGGATTATTATTATTATTATGGCGGCACGGTGGTGTAGTGGTTAGCACTGTCGCCTCACAGCAAGAAGGTCCTGGGTTCGAGCCCCGGGGCCGGCGAGGGCCTTTCTGTGTGGAGTTTGCATGTTCTCCCTGTGTCCACGTGGGTTTCCTCCGGGTGCTCCGGTTTCCCCCACAGTCCAAAGACATGCAGGTTAGGTTAACTGGTGACTCTAAATTGACCGTAGGTGTGAATGTGAGTGTGAATGGTTGTCTGTGTCTCTGTGTCAGCCCTGTGGTGACCTGGCGACTTGTCCAGGGTGTACCCCGCCTTTCGCCCTTAGTCAGCTGGGATAGGCTCCAGCTTGCCTGCTACCCTGTAGAAGGATAAAGCAGCTAGAGATAATGAGATGAGATTATTATTATTATTATTTTACTTTAGCAATTACATAATTGGCCACATGACCATGTGTCCGGAGCGGAAGTGTCCTTAAACACTGTACTTACAACAGAATTTACAAAAATAGCTGTACTGCACTCTCACTTCTTGCACTCTTGTTCTCTGACATTGCTTAAAATTGAATGTGTATGCCTGGAATATAGTGATAGTGCTTTAGGGATGCTGTTCTCTCTTTGGTGGTAAAGAAGGTGATTATGTCCTCCTTTATATATGGCTAGTTGTCTCAGACGCATTTGAATTAACTTAAGGATATGAAAAAGTATAAATTAATTCACAGCAACTCAAACTCAAAAGTCCAGCTGCTGTGCTCCATAAACTATTTAATTATGGTCAAACTAACTGCAACATTTTTCACTCTTAGCCTCTCAAGTTCCTGCTTGTGAAACCTTTCAAATATCCTGCAGCAGAATTCTTAATCCTGACAGATTGGAGTTATACAAGGAATTCCTTTAGAGTTAAGAGAGACTGTCATTAGACTAGACCTTACTACTGACAAATTCCAACCCTCAAATCCCTATTACCCTCTTTATGCCCCCTATTAAAAAAAACCCTTTATACACACACCAGCCACACACGCCATTGCCCCATTATTAGAAACCTAAATACCCCCTGCACAGTCCTAAACTATTAAAGAGGGGCTCTTCAATCCCTCTATGCCTTTCTTCCCTTTCCAGTGTTCCTTGCTGGGATGAAGGTTTGACCTTTTGAAGTGTTCTGCACTTTAATTGGACAAAGTGTGAGGCTGCTGAGGTCATTATTCCAGCACTGACCCCCACGCTGGTCGCGTCATTAGCATAGCTGGCCATTCTCACAGTGTTGGAAATTGTAGTGAGAGTCCAGGGTCTGGATTCTGTTAGAAGGACCAGGAAAAAAAATCAGGGCCTGTTTCAATTCAACGGGGGGTCGCAGCCGGCTGTCCAATTATGGCACCAGATGTTGCAGAAAGACCCGTCCTGGTCTGCTCATTAAGCACGTTAAGGTGCAAATAGATTTAGAGGGGTCTGCTGGATATTAAGCACCAAAAGGCTGACATTTTGGATGTTTTGCGAAACTTATTATTAAAATGAGATCATTCTCGAGATTCTGCCATACAAGTCTCTGTGAACTACTGTAAGAGTCATGCTGTTATAGAAAATTAATCAACACCTTTTAACCAGATCAGATTTGAGAATCTGTGGTATAATTCATGTCTTGTAATGAGTAAGTGGCATGAATCTGTTATATTCATGTTACATTAGGAGTTAAGTTGTGAGATCAGATTATTAATTTATTATAACAGGTCTAAGCACAGGTCTATATCTGCATGAATCAGACTAGCATCTGCATAACATCTGCATATTCATCACCATCAGCATGTGTTGCCTCAGGGCTAGGGTGTGTTAGAGCTTTACTGTCAGTCAAACACTAAGGAGACTTCCCTGAGCTACAGAATCAAGTCCCATTGTCAATGCAAAGTCTCTCTCTCTCTCTCTCTCTCTCTCTCTCTCTGCATTTCTACTTGTCAACTACAGGAACAGCACTTGAGTAAAACTAACAATTCATGAATTTCTTTATGTGAAGTACATAAATTAATAGTGATATTACATGGACACACTGTTAACAGCAAATTTACAAAATACAATTAATTTTCTAACAGCTCTGACAGTAATTCTGGCTGTATGGGCTATTTTAATGTGCTTATTCAAATAGATTAAATTTCACAATACAGTGACTTGTACAGAATACACTTGATACCAATTTTGGAATATGTATATGGCAAAGTTTAATTACCATTTATGGAAGGCGTCTCCAGTGTCAGCACTTTGTAACAATCAAAGATAAAGGTTTTTTGCAGTTTCTCAGTAACACACACACACACATTTTATATATATGAGTGATTCCACGCTTATGGGTACTGAAATGGGGACATGAACTTATTTTTAAAAATTCACCTAAAACCATTTCTTTTTTATGATGAATGATATGAATGATATGTTAAAAGATAACTTTAATTTTCTGAGATGTAATAAAAACATATTTATATGCCAAAGTCAGAACGTAACAGAAGTGTTGTGGACATATATATTCTCAATTTTAACAAAGTAGAATTACTTTTTGAAACATAGGAAGGTGAAGTTTTAGCAAATATAATTAATAAACATGTGTAGTAGAATAAACATACACATTCTTTCAATAAGATTAACATGGTATATAGCTAGATTGTAATTAATTTGTAACAGACGCGAGATGGACAATCGTAACAGAAGTAATGTAACAGACATCATTTTGGAACGCATAGGCTTGACTTTGGCATATAAATATGTTTTTATTACATCTCAGAAAATTAAAGTTATCTTTTAACATATCATTCATTAAAGATTACATGTTTTGTGACCTGATGGTAAAAAAAGAAATGGTTTTAGGTGAATTTTTGAAAATAAGTTCATGTCCCCATTTCAGTACCCATAAGCGTGGAATCACTCATATATATATATTGTATATATACTGTGTGTATATATACAGTGGTGCTTGAAAGTTTGTGAACCCTTTAGAATTTTCTATATTTCTGCATAAATATGGCCTAAAACATCATCAGATTTTCACACAAGTCCTAAAAGTAGATAAAGAGAACCCAGTTAAACAAATGAGACAAAAATATTATACTTGGTCATTTATTTATTGAGGAAAATGATCCAGTATTACATATCTGTGAGTGGCAAAAGTATGTGAACCTTTGCTTTCAGTATCTGGTGTGACCCCCTTGTGCAGCAATAACTGCAACTAAACATTTCCGGTAACTGTTGATCAGTCCTGCACACCGGCTTGGAGGAATTTTAGCCCATTCCTCCGTACAGAACAGCTTCAACTCTGGGATGTTGGTGGGTTTCCTCACATGAACTGCTCGCTTCAGGTCCTTCCACAACATTTCCATTGGATTAAGGTCAGGACTTTGACTTGGCCATTCCAAAACATTAACTTTATTCTTCTTTAACCATTCTTTGGTAGAACGACTTGTGTGCTTAGGGTCATTGTCTTGCTGCATGACCCACCTTCTCTTGAGATTCAGTTCATGGACAGATGTCCTGACATTTTCCTTTAGAATTCGCTGGTATAATTCAGAATTCATTGTTCCATCAATGATGGCAAGCCGTCCTGGCCCAGATGCAGCAAAACAGGCCCAAACCATGATACTATCACCACCATGTTTCACAGATGGGATAAGGATAATATATGCTGGAATGCAGTGTCTTCCTTTCTCCAAACATAATGCTTCTCATTTAAACCAAAAAGTTCTATTTTGGTCTCATCTGTCCACAAAACATTTTTCCAATAGCCTTCTGGTTTATCCACGTGATCTTTAGAAAACTGCAAATGAGCAGCAATGTTCTTTTTGGAGAGCAGTGGCTTTGTCCTTGCAACCCTGCCATGCACACCATTGTTGTTCAGTGTTCTCCTGATGGTGGACTTGTGAACATTAACATTAGCCAATGTGAGAGAGACCTTCAGTTGCTTAGAAGTTACCCTGGGGTCTTTTGTGACCTCGCTGACTATTAGACACCTTGCTCTTGGAGTGATCTTTGTTGGTCGAACACTCCTGGGGAGGGTAACAATGGTCTTGAATTTCCTCCATTTGTACACAATCTGTCTGCCTGTGGATTGGTGGAGTCCAAACTCTTTAGAGATGGTTTTGTAACCTTTTCCAGCCTGATGAGCATCAACAAGGCTTTTTCTGAGGTCCTCAGAAATCTCCTTTGTTTGTGCCATGATACACTTCTACAAACATGTGTTGTGAAGATCAGACTTTGATAGATCCCTGTTCTTTAAATAAAACAGGGTGGCCACTCACACCTGATTGTCATCCCATTGATTGAAAACACCTGACTCGAATTTCACCTTCAAATTAACTGCTAATCCTAGAGGTTCACATACTTTTGCCACTCACAGATATGTAATATTGGATCATTTTCCTCAATAAATAAATGACCAAGTATAATATTTTTGTTTCATTTGTTGAACTGGGTTCTCTTCATCTACTTTTAGGACTTGTGTGAAAATCTGATGATGTTTTAGGTCATATTTATGCAGAAATATAGAAAATTCTAAAGGGTTCACAAACTTTCAAGCACCACTGTATACTGTGTGTATATATATACTGTGTGTATATATACTGTGTATATATATACTGTGTATATATATATATATATATATATATATATATATATATATATATATATATATATATACACTATGTGTGTGTATATTTTTTTCATCACACTACTGCACTTTTGATGTGTTTTCCTATAATCCCCCCCCCCCAGTTTTATTTCTTATTTCACAGCAGTCACAGTGTGGGAGTTATGATGTCTTTATCTTGGTTATAACCACACTCTTTGTTTGATGATATCAGCTTTGTTTTTGGACACATTAAAAAAAAAGGGCTGTGTGAAAGAAACATGCATGTCCCTATCCAACAATTACATTGTATTCTGACTTCAAAACGTATGTTTTTAGCATCTGCTCACAACCTGTGAACAAATCAGGCACCTACCACTACATTGAGAGTGGTTAGATTTATTGACACTAAAGCAGGCATTGTATTTCACAGTGCTATTTTCAATACCTTTGTTAGGTCCAGGTCCACTTGGTGCCACTGACCAAGAGCTTGCACATATTATAGAGCTCGGAAAGAGTCCTTTGTGAAAGTTACTGCACTCCACCCCTCAAGCTGTTCCCTCCAATCAGCTCTGATCTGCACATCCCCATTGACCCCAAACTCCGGCCCATAGTGTGTCAATCTTCATAATACCCAGCCCCACCTCAGGACTTTACCACTGAGCTTAGATGTTTGATGAGGAGACCTTTCCAGTGCCTGTATGACTCCACAAAAAAAAAAAAAAACACGCAACTTAATCAAAAGAATTTCAATTTTGAACCAGTTTGTCATTTTCACAATGCATGTCAAGTCAGTGGGAAAATACTGGGAGTGATGTCATCAGAGTGAAATATTGGGAAATATGTCACTCAAATCCGCAATGAATTTCGTATGAAAACTATAAGTTTTTCAATATGAGAAGATAAACTTCATTTCTTCAAACTAACATAATTTTCTTTTTATTATATTCACACATTCACAAACAAAATGTATGCAAATTGATCAAAATAATTCATCAATATCCTCATGAGTGAGGACACTGAAAAATATGTTACTCAATGTCCTGGATGTAGTTCGTATGAAAAATACGAGTGGTGTCTTTCCCAGTAAAACACTCGTGTCTATATAATAAATATACACCAATCAGCCATGATATTATGACCACTGACAGGTGAAGTGAATAACATTGATTATCTCATTATAGTGGCACCTGTCAAGGGGTGGGATATATTATGCAGCAAGATAATAATAATAATAATAATAATAATAATAATAATAATAATAATAATAATAAAAAGAGAACAGTCAGTTCTTGAAGTTGATCTGTTGGAAGCAGGAAAAATGGGCAAGTGTAAGGACCTGAGTGACTTTGACAAGGGCCAAATTGTGATGATGGTTAGATGCCTGGGTCTTTTGGCATCTCTAAAATGGCACATCTTGTGGGGTCTTCCTGGAATGCAGCAGTTAGTACTGACCAAAACTGGTCCAAGGAAGGACAGCCATCACAATTTAGCCCTTGTCAAAGTCAGTCAGATCCTCACACATGCCCATTTTTCTTGCTTCCAACACATCAACTTCAAGAAGTGATTGTACACTTGCTTCCTAATATATTCCACCCCTTGACAGGTGCCACTGTAATGAGATAATCAGTTATTCACTTCACCTGTCAGTGGTCATAATGTTATCTGTGATCTGTGTATATACAGTTTATATTTATTTATTCTATCCACATTCACTGGATATGCACAATCGTGCGCTCTGATTGGCTACTCCACGACTAGGATATTGTCAGTAATGACGCTGAAAACCGGAGTTTGGAGCAGCCTCCAAACATGGCCGCTCTGGACTACAATTCCCAAGAGTCACAGCAACCCACATCACCAGAATTCTAATTACCTCACAGGCCTATAAATTCATCTATTTTTTCACCAGCCAGCCGGACTAGTTACCTTCCAAACTAACTAGTCAAACAGAAAATCAACTAGCCAAAATTTGTTCATGTATGAATTTTACTTCTGTCAAAAATAACACAAAAGAGAGTAGTTACCATTGTTCATGACTAATGTGCATTTATTTCAAGACCCGAGTATTTTGATACTGTTGTTAAATACATAAATGAGAACAACACAGAGCACCATAATATAATATCAACAAATAATATTATATTGGAAAACTTGGCAACTTGGTGTATGAGTATTGAAAACAAATATACTTACTATCATGACTATAGCACCCACAATATGTCCAACATGCTTTCTGTATTTAACCATTTATGAGAGAGAAAGCATTAAGAGCTTCATATTGACTAGGAATCAACTTGAAAAAAATTAATTATTCCATAAAAATCATATCGCAGCCAAGGCCTACCCTGCTCCCACGTTTGCTTATAAGTCATTTGTCGTTTCTCCTTCTCGTACGCTTTATCGGCGGCCTTTTTCTCCTCTTCAGACCGAGGTCACTTTGTCCCCATCTCTGGTGGTTTCTGTACACCTTTCAGAAAATTCCACATCACAATGTAGCTTTGGCAGATGTAGATGTAAACAACAAAAAAACACACGTGTTTAAATGGGCGATAATGTGGCCACATCTATTGAATTTGATAACGTGATGTGGCAGCGGGGTCATGGCCAAGCATTGGTCTGTGAATGGAGGGAGGAGTCAGGGAAGGTAAGTGGTGGAATCATTGCACCTGATGGGGATTAATCTGTGTTTGTGTGTCTTCCCCAGTGACCGTGCCCTTTAAAAAGAGAGGAGAGCAGAGAAAGGGAGCTCTCCCCAACCAGAACACGTGTGTGTGTGCGCATGCGTGGCTGGGAAGTGATAAAAGGCTGAAAAGCTCTCAATAAATAGTTCATTGAGAACTCAGTTCTGGCCTGCCGTGCTTCTGTGCTCCACCCACCTGGTCCAATACTACACGTGATTACCGCGATATTCAAAGAGATGCATTATATGCATGCGCAGTAGTGAAAAAACCGACAGCCTGACTCATACACAATATGATTCGGAATTCTTCAGTAGTTTCCGTCCTGCCGATAAACACATCGATTAACACAGACACGGCACATGCTTAATATGTGGCGGCTTTAGTTGACGGTGTGTCTGAATCTTCACTTCATATATATTTTTTATTTTCAACTAGCCAGCTGGGCTGGCTAGTGACAGGAATTACCCGCCAAATGACAAATTAAGTCGCCTGGGGCGACTGGACCACCACGAATTTTGAGCCCTGCCTCACCTGCCACCTATCTCCCAATCAGCACCCAGCCTATATCAAGAAGCATTGAAACAAGGTTACATCAGACCATCTACCTCACCAGTTGCTGCGGGCTTCTTCTTTGTGGAGAAGAAGGGAGGAGGTCTCCAGCCATGCATCAATTATTGGGGACTGAAATAGATCATAGTCAAATACCCTTATCTGCTCCCACTGGTGCCTTCAGCCCTGAAACAGTTACGTTCAGCCAAAATCTTTTCCAAGCTAGACCTCTGTAGTATTTACAACCTGGTTCAGATCCAAGAGGGTGATGAGTGGAAGACTGCTTTCAGTACCACCGTCGGCCATTTTGAATATTTGGTCATGCCTTATGGCCTTTCTTGTGTGCCAAGTGTCTTCCAGTTCCTAATCAATGACGTCCAAAGGGACATGCTGGGGAAATTTGTAACAGCCTACATAGACAACTGTAGTATGTCCCTGATGTGGATAGAATACTGAAGCGCAGCAGGCAGGAGATGATATTCACACACAACTTTATTTTTTTGGATTCTGCTGTTTTTCAACTTAACTAAACTTACACACACAGACACATGCTCACACACGCACACGTGTTCTGGTCAGGAGAAATCCTCTCTCATCGCTCTTTCTCTCTCCTTTTCTACCTTCCATCCTCACTGCAAAACACACAGACACAACGTTAATTGACAACAGGTGTACTGACTTTGCCACTCACCTTCCCTCACTGCCACATACCCCCACCACCCGACTCAGGCCGGGGAGCTGTCCAGCCTGCAGCAGACTCCCCCCCAATAGGATAGGAAGTCCGCTGCCACCATCTGTGCCCCTGGCCTGTGGACCACCTTGAATTTAAATGGCTGGAGGGAGAGATACCAACAGGTGATCTGCGCATTGGCATCCTTCATGTGGTGGAGCCACTGGAGGGGCACATGGTCTGAACAGAGGGTGAAAGGGCACTCCAGCATGGCCAGGCACTCTTTTTTTCTATGGTGCTGTACTTACTTTCATGCATGGAGAGCTTGTGACTTATGTACAGCACTGGACATTCCTCACCTTCCACCTTCTGGGACAGAATGGCCCCCAGCCCTCTGTCCAATGTGTCCATCTGTAAAATAAAAGGGAAAGAGAAGTCGGGGGAGTGTAAGACTGGCCCCCCACACAGTGCAGCTTTTATCTTAGTGAAAGCCTGTTGGCACTGCTCCATCCACTGGAGCAGATCTGGTGCTCCCTTTTTAGTGAGATCAGTCAGTGGGCTGGTGACATTTGGATAATTAGGTATGAACCTGCGATAATAGCCAGCCAGCCCCAGGAACTGTCTCACCCCCTTTTTGGTCTTGGGCCTTGGGCAGGCTGCAATCACTGCTGTCTTGTCAATTTGAGAATGCATCTGCCCATGACCTAAGTGGAAACCCAGAAACCATACTTCCACCCACCCAATCATACACTTTTTTGGGTTAGCTGTGAAATCTGCATGCCTCAGCGACTCTAGGATGGCCCAAAGGTTGACTGGGGGGGCTATGGCCCAGTAGAATGCAGTTGGGTGAGCTCCAGAGACATCTTGGGCCCCCTCCTTACACAAGAATTCCACAGCCAGCATCCAGACAAATCTACACCAAGAAGAAGAGGCCAGCCAAGAAAAGTCATAGCTCCCAGAAGGAGCTCCTTGGGGGGGTTCTGTCAGTAACAATACTGAAAACTGGAGTTCGGACTAGCCTCCAAACATGGACACTCCAGACTACAATTCCCAAGAGTCACAGCATCCCATGCCACCAGAATTCTAATTACCTCACCTGTCACCTAGCTCTCAATCAGCACCCAGCATATACATACTCAGCTCTCACAAACAGCCAGTGTGAAGTATTGTTCTGTGTCTCATACCTGACTTTACTGAGCCATTTGACTTCTGCCTGACTTTCTGTTCTGACCTCCATTTATGCTTAATCTTGACTTTTCTTTTCTGCCCTACATTGTTCTATTTGCCGATCAACTGACTTCCGGCCATCCCCGACTACGTTTCCTGTTTCTCAACTCAGCTCTGTCTGCAGTTTGCAATGTACCCACTCTCCTCAGCGATAATGTAAATGCCTGCACTCTGACAGATATCAGCTCATATACCATGAGTAGAGAAAAACAAAATGGCAGTGTGCATCATGTCAGATATATCACTTTATCAAGTATTTAAAAGAAATAGAAATAGCTAAATAAAAGAATATATTTTTCCCCCAAAATATCTCCTGTTCCACACTCCAGCCCAGTTGGTGGCGGTAATGCACCTTTAAGTTGGTTTGCCAACCACCAAAAAAAAGAAAAAAGAAATGGCAGATTGTGTTAGTGAACCAAGCGAAGATGAAATAAAAACTCTACTCGAAAACAAAACCCACCAAAAATACAAAAAAGCAACAAAATATGGAATAAAAGTATTTGATGGTAAGAATAAACATAATATAATTTTTAAAGAATTATTATAGCATTTTTCACAAATTGCTACTGTCATTTTTCTGTTTTATTTACATTCTAAGTGGAAATGATTTTGTCAGATGTTTTGTATAAAGTTTTTATTTATCAAATTTGCAATAAAAATAAAAATGCTCTGTTTCTCAAAATCCAGTGAATGTGGATAGAATAAAACAATTATCTCATCTCATCTCATTATCTCTAGCCGCTTTATCCTTCTACAGGGTCGCTGGCAAGCTGGAGCCTATCCCAGCTGACTACGGGCGAAAGGCGGGGTACACCCTGGACAAGTCGCCTGGTCATCACAGGGCTGACACATAGACACAGACAACCATTCACACTCACATTCACACCTACGGTCAATTTAGAGTCACCAGTTAACCGAACCTGCATGTCTTTGGACTGTGGGGGAAACCGGAGCACCCGGAGGAAACCCACGCGGACACGGGGAGAACATGCAAACTCCGCACAGAAAGGCCCTCGCCGGCCACGGGGCTCAAACCCGGACCTTCTTGCTGTGAGGCGACAGTGCTAACCACTACACCACCGTGCCACCCTAAAACAATTATTCCACTCAATTATTCCACTTTGGGGAAGCCATGGCCTAATGGTTAGAGAAGCAGCTTTGGGACCAAAAGGTCGCTAATTTGATTCTCTGGACCAGCAGGACTGGCTGAAATGCCCTTGAACAAGGCACTTGCCCCAACTGCTCCAGCAAGAGTGGAAATAAATAGTGACGTGCATTAGTAGATATTTGTGGACGTTCCTGGGTACACACCTCACCTTCATCAATCATGCATTTCCTAATGCCCCACATTGAATCAAGCTTTGATGCATGGAGGTTTGATTACAACAGTGGCGGCTGGTAGTCTTTCAAACAGGGGAGGCTGGTTGGTTACGATATTTCCAGATTTTAAAAGAAAAAAGAAAAAACACATCAATTTTGCCCATACTCTTGCCTCTGATCTGGCTGATTGTGGCAGGGTCACAAACTGTGAAATAACACGTTCTTTTGGCCCATTAGCCTACTGTCCAATATGGTGGTGTTCGGGGTGGGGATGGTGGTGTTGGGGGGTATATTTTAACATTTTATATTTTAAAATTGTGGCATGTGGCATGTTGTTTAAAAATTGATCATTATTGAAAGCAGCTCTTTGTCAGGAACCTCAGCAGTAACAGCAGAGTGTTCTGGAATAGGCACAAGCACTGACCTTGGGGAGCCAAACATAGAGCTGGGTGCCACACATTTCATTCAATGACACTTTCCCTATATTTTATTTATTTTGACTGAGAAATATTTTATTGACAATTTTGATAACCCTTCACTTTTAATCCAGGTCTGTAGTGTGAAATGTTCTTGGCTGTGTTTTTGTTTAAAAATGTTTTCCAAATTGTAGCTATGTTTAATTCATATCCAGAAAAATATATATTCCAATATAATATACTCAGCATAAACATTTTAAATAGATTCTATATTTTTGGTCCATCCATGACATATTACTAAAGTAGCCTATTTACTGTTGTTGATGTGGGTCACTTGCTGTTAGCCAATTCACTTTCTCGTACTAGGAGAGCTGAAAGGAACGAGTATTATTCCCTACCTTTTTCACCAAGTCAATTTGAGGCGTTGGTCTACCCTGCTCTTTAATTTTAATTTTTTTCCTCGAAAGGAAGACTGGCAAATGGCTTCGCCAAAATTAAATCAGCAATGCTTGGCATTCCTGCACAGCTTTCTTGCTAGCTGACTAGCCCCCTCAAGTTCAAGCTCAGTCACTCAAATAAATGAAATTTCTGGAACTAAGATAGCAAACTTGACAACACTATATTTACACTTTATTTACAATGAAAATATATACAAACTAAAAAAGCTGGTAGAAACCGTATGTAATGAATGAAATCGAAATGTAAGCTGATCTCTTACAATACACCACACCACTTGCGAATCTGCATAGGACTGAACTGAAATTCACCTCTGCCTGTCTATATTTGAAACGAGCTGTCAATCGAAGAAAATATCCGGCCGCTTTCACCAATCACCAGTCTCCTCACGGAAAGCTTTGCCATGTCCCTCCCACTGTGAGGCTGGGAGTCCATGGGGCGGGCGTTTTCGCAGTATTTGTGCAATAACCGTCTCGCATTTTGAGATTGAAAAGCACATAGCTCCCAAATGGCATTGAAGTCCACTGAGGCTGGGAGTCTGTGGGACTCCGTGGGCGGGTGTTTTTGCAGTATTTGTCCAATAATCATCTTGCATTTTGAGATTGAAAAGTGCATAGCTCCCAAATGCCATTGAAGTCCACTGAGGCTGGGCTGCATCGCGTTGTCACGAGGGGGAAAAACTCACGCACACATTAGGCGAACTGGGGAAAGTTATAACGGAATGATTTCGCACTGTAGTTGGGTTGAGCACATATATTTCTATGATTCTGGATCTGAAATATCAATGTTATAAGGTCAGCTATAACATAAGCCTAGCGCAATTCATCCTACATAATGTTCGTCATTTTTAGAGGAGGCTGAGCCTCCCTCGTTGTCTTAGAGCAGTCGCCCGTGGATTACAACCAGAATCCACCAAAGCCTGATGTGTACCCCCTTGAATACTCAGAGATGCAGTACATTCCTGCTCAATTGGGGGAAGTGCATTAGGAATGCAAATCAGAATTCTCGCCTCCTTTCAGAAGTGCTGATTCCAGGAAATCCTAGCCTTCCTGCTGTGCCGACAGACCTGGCTGGACTTTCTCCCAATTTTGGTGGGCATGGACAGGTCCACCTGTGGAGAGATGGGGGGTTAGCTGCAGCATGGACACAGAAGTGGAGGGGAGTGAGGAGACATGAGGAAAGAGGGAGCGGGTTTTGGGGGAATTGGCCCCTGTTTCTGAGGGACTGGGGTAGGGGAGGGGTGAGGAAAGGAAGAGAGAGAGAGAGAAGCTGTGGGAGTGCCTGCTCTTGGAAATGCCATTAGGTGGTCCTCTGCCAGCCGGACTGTCTCCTCCAGCGATGGCGCACGGTGACACAGAATCCACACTGATGTCTCTCGCAGTAGTTGTGCAATGAACTGTTCCAGTGCCACTTGATCAATGATGGCCTCGATGTTGCCCATGCCTGCCAGCAGCCACTGTCAGCAGGCATCCTAGAGCTGTTGTATGAATGCAAACAAACAACCGACTTTGCTGTACGCCAGTGGATGGAAGCGCTGGCAGTGCTCTTCTGGGCCATAGCCCACCCGCTGCAGTATTACCCACTTCAGGTCGGAGTACTCCAGCATGCTGGTGGCCATGAGCTGCCGAGCCGTGAGCTAGGCTTCCCCTGACAGGAGTGACAATTGGTGTGCTGCCCACTGTGAGGTTGACCATGAGCTTGCCTCCATGACATGCTCGAACAGCTCATGAAAGGTTTCAGGGTCATCCTGCGGCCCCACCTTGACCAGCTGGATGGGCATGATGGCCGCAAGAGCAACCACTGGAGCACCCACTGACTGGACCAGGTTCTGGATCACCTGCCGGTCTTCCATCTGGCCCTTGAGCAAAGCCTGAAAGCACTGCCCCGCTCAGTGGACAGTGCAACGAGTTCTTGGTGCTAGCACTGGAGGTCATTGGTGAGTGTCTGGAGAAACTCTCTGACTGGTTTGGATTCCATGGTGGTGTTTTGTTCCTCAGTCCCAGGTTTCAGCCCCAGTGTAATGGTTCTTTTATGGTGGGCAATGAGGAACTCGGAGACAGGCATGACAGTTGTGGCAAGGTGCACTTTATTTTGGCTTTCACTTTTCTGTGAGTACTAAGACACATGCTGTCAGAATACAGGTAATAATGGATGCAAGTGCAGGGGAGACCAGGGGCTTCACAAACTGCAGTCTGAGCCAAATCAAAGAGCAGGAATCATAGTCAGGAAACAGGTAGAGGTCAATCGATCAGCAAATGGGGCAATGTAGGGAAAACATTGAAACAAAGTTGAGAGTAAGCATAAACACTGGTGATGATTGCTGAATGAGAGACAGGTGATGTAATTAGTAGTCAGGTGACAGAGGGTGCTATGGCTCTTGGGGCTTGTAGTCCGGAGCAGCCATGTTTGGAGGCTGCTCTGAACTTGTGTTTTCAGCACTGACACATACACACACATTGGGGAACGCAGCTCTCTCTCTTGTTACTGGCCATCTGAAAGACACACATAGACACTCGTTAATAGACAGCCTGTAATTAGACACAGGTGTATCTCATCACACGTTACCTGCTGGTTCAACCTGACTCCTCACTGTTCACAGCCGATGCTTGACCACACTCTCACTGCCACGGTCACTCGTGAGGATATCCATGAATTGTTTTGATAAATTTGGGTACTTTTTGTTTGTGAATGCGTCTATATAATAAAAAGAAAATCATATATTGGCTTGACGATATGAAGTTTATCGACTTGAAAAACTTGCATTTTTCATATGAAATGCATTGCAGATTTGAGTGACATATTTAAATAACTTTGGCTGGTTTTGAGTGGTCTATCAGATATATTCCATTCAGCTAGCATGATATTGAATGAGTCGAAGATGAGTTCAATATCATGCTAGCTGAATGGAATATATCTGATAGACCATGAAAAAAAGCCAACCAATATTATTATTATTATTATTATTATTATTATTATTATTATTATACATACACACTCTCTTCATATCAGCATTCTTGAAGGCCAGTGCTAGCTTACTCGCAACTTGGTGCTGTTAGTGCGGCAGTCTCCGACGTGTGAAGTTGTGTTGTTTTGACAACATGCAATATTGTAACAATATTGCACACTCATTCTCCATTGGGTAGAGTGGCATAATATATGAAAGATAAGTGATATGATAACAATATTGCATGTGATCAAGCCAAAGGAATGAAACCCACTAGAAGGGAATAGAATACATGTTTTTATTCCATGGAAAAAGTGGCCTGTATGTATAATAATTTACAATATTTCACTCTGATGACATCACTCCCAGTGTTTTCCCACTGACTACATGCGCGTTGTAAAAATGGCAAACTGGTCCAAAATTAAAAATCTTTTGATTAACTTTGCGTGTGTGTGTCCCTGTCATATAAAGAACATTGCACAGTGGTGTGAACACATGAAGTTTGTCTTCTCGTGTTGAAAATACTTGTTTTCTTGTTTGCTTCAATCACTCAAAGATAAACTTGATATCTCATATCTTCCATGTTTTATATATATATATATATATATATATATATATATATATATATATATATATATATATACTGTATGGCTCTGCAGTTGACAGAAAAGTACATTCTGATGACCTGGTTTAACAAGGAGAGCTCTAGCACTCAGGCACACATGTCACAGCTCCTGTGGAATGTATAATTGTGCCAGTGGAGTCAGTGGTGCTGTTCTCATTAACACTTTTCCCTCATTACTGAATGGTACAATTAATCACTGAGGAGGAGAAGTAAGCCCAAAGCTACATAATGTCTCTACAATCTATACTGCACTGGAGCATGTAGAGGTAGCGCTGCCCCAAAATATGTATGTGTGTGTGTGTGTGTGTGTGTGTGTGTGTTACTCCTCTCTGTTATTTTGGTCAACACAAGGTGACTTTCATCATGGATCCCTGTAAACACTCAGACACAGAATAGCAGTGAGAAGCAAAGTCAGAATTAAAAACACAAAGAGCAAAAAGAAAAAAGAAAAAAAAAGCCCCGAACTGAATGACTTTGTATTTTCATTAACTGGTCTCACATAAGATTAATAACAAATGATTTGACAAAAAAAAAATTAAGTTGTAATTTCTAAGACACAATATCACTCTGCACATCCATTCATAAATTTTCCTCCAAGTTCACTCAAATTCTCATGAATTTGCACTTGCTGGTTGAATCTGATGATAAAAAGCAGTATAATGCAGTATATACCCAGAACTAGATTTCAAACTGCTGTATGACATTTCCATAAAATATGAAGGAAAAATGTAAAGAATATTAATTACTGAAATGAACCTGATGCACCTCAAGCTACTCATTCAGTTTCAAACATCCCTGACCCAGTTCAGACACTGGGCTATGATCATGCCCTTGGTCCTATCACCTATCCTAACCAGCAAACTTTCCCAGCTGCTCATTCTCTTAATGATTACCATGAAACCCCATTGGTCCTTGTTGAACCACAGGAGAGAGAGAGAGAGAGAGAGAGAGAGAGAGACAGACCTAGTTACAAGAGAGGCCTAAATTTAGCCACCTCTGACCAACATTCACATACGTTACACTTTCCCATAGAGATTACATACTTTCACATGTGTCCCAGTTTGGAACTAGGTCTCCACTGCTGGGCTCTCATGACAACCCCCCCCCACACACACACACACAAAAAAAACGGCCCCCATTGTCCTTGACATGAGAAAATGATAGTACAAAGTTATGATGTGGATATAATGGTATATAAAATACATATTTGGTCAATCCAGTCTCACCGACCATTTAGCAAAGCAAGACTAGCCTAATGCTGCTAATGTAGCCAGTCTGCGTCCGCCTCAGGCTCCTGCATTGTGTTGTGGTGTGCAATCATCCGCTGGACACTGACATGTATTCAACTCAGATTTGTTCCTGTATTGAGTCTACAAAGAACAAAATGCTGTCACAAAAGTTTTATCATCACAGTTACATACCTCTCACAGTCCGACCAATTGCAGACTTACCTAAAACTTGAAACTTTCTGAATAAAACAATCAAATGCAAATGAGTAATAAAATATTGTCTCTTCATATCTTTAACTACATTACATTCAGTTATATTATATAATATAAAACAACCCACAGTCCAATGACATACAGGTTAGGCTAACTGGTGGGTCTAAATTTACCGTAGGTGTGAATGTGAGTGTGAATGGTTGTTTGTCGCTATGTGTTAGCGATGACCTGGTGACTTGTCCAGGGTGTACCCCGCCTCTCACCCATAGTCAGCTGGGATAGGTTCCAGTTTGCCTGCGATCCTGTACAGGATAAGCGGTTACAAATAATGAATGGATGGATAGAATATAAAACAAATCATTATTACACACATGCACACAAAAGAAAATAAATATTTCACAGAAGAAGCATTTTCATTAGCATCCATTACTACCATTAATGCCAACTCATTTCACAATTACTCAATATAATGAACTTCAATGGACACTATATTAACTGAACATGGTAATGGGAGTACAGTACAAAAGCACATACATGTATTGAGTCCACAAAGAACAAAATGCTGTCACAAAAGTTTTACCTTCACAACAACATGCCTAACAATGCCCAACAGAGAAAAGACAAACTCGGATATGTATTCCACAAATTCATTCATTCATTCATTCATTCTCTATATATTTCTTATCCATTCAGGGTCATGGGAGCTGAAGCCAACTATATTTATACTTTAGTACTATACTATTCAACCACGAGTTGGCCTAGTGGTTAGCGTGTCTGCCTCTCAACCGGGAGACTGCAAGTTCTACTTGTGGTCAGGTCATGCCAAAGACCATCATAAAAATGGTACCTACTGCCGTCTGGCAAGGCATGCTACAATACAGATAGAGTGGGGAAGTCAAACTCTTATGGTTACCAGAGGACTACCACCCAACTGTAACCCTAGCTGTATAGGCGAGAGGCTAAGGGCTATCGAAACAGAGATCGGTGCCACACCCATACGCCTTCCCAATGCAGCATGGTGATGTAGCTTACAGCAGGTTATTGTCACTGAACTGCTGGTTGTCCAGGTGGTGCTCTGAAAACAGTGTGGGCTTTATAGATAATTGGGCTAATTTTGAGAGCACTGCTGGCCTGTTATGGCGGGACGGTATCCATCCCACTCGGGAAGGTGCTGCTCTCATTTCCTGCAGCATAGGTCATAGTCTCAGAACAGGCCTAGTTAATTTCTGACAATCTAGAGCCAAGGCCAGGAAGCAGATGAACAGGCTAAATCACTAGCTGCACAGGGTCATCACTCAGGGTCGAGACTGTGTCTGTTCCCCGAGCTCAACAAAAAAGTAGAAATATTCAGAGAGTTTGTTCCAGTAACCTAATCAATATAAAATTAGATCATACTGACTGTACAGCTGCTGCCAGCACCTTTGATCTAAAGGTGGGGCTATTAAATATAGATCTCTTACATCTAAAGCGCGAATGGTTAATGAGCTCATTACTGATCAGGAGTTTAATGTACTTTGTTTAACTGAAACATGGATTAAGCCAAATGAATATGTAGCTTTAAATGAAGCTAGTCCTCCTGGATACAGTTATATACACCAGCCTTGTCTAACTGGTAGAGGAGGAGGCGTCGTGGTTATTTACAGTTAGGTCCATAAATATTTGGACAGAGACAACATTTTTCGAATTTTGGTTCTGTACATTACCACAATGAATTTTGAACAAAACAATTCAGATGCAGTTGAAGTTCAGATTTTCAGCTTTAATTCAGTGGGTTGAACAAAATGATTGCATAAAAATGTGAGGAACTAAAGCATTTTTTAAACACAATCCCTTCATTTCAGGGGCTCAAAAGTAATTGGACAAATTAAATAACTGTAAATAAAATGTTCATTTCTAATACTTGGTTGAAAACCCTTTGTTGGCAATGACTGCCTGAAGTCTTGAACTCATGGACATCACCAGACCCTGTGTTTCCTCCTTTTTAATGCTCTGCCAGGCCTTTACTGCAGCGGTTTTCAGTTGCTGTTTGTTTGTGGGCCTTTCTGTCTGAAGTTTAGTCTTTAACAAGTGAAATGCATGCTCAATTGGGTTGAGATCAGGTGACTGACTTGGCCATTCAAGAATATTCCACTTCTTTACTTTAATAAACTCCTGGGTTGCTTTGGCTTTATGTTTTGGGTCATTGTCCATCTGTATTATGAAACGCCGACCAATCAATTTGGCTGCATTTGGCTGGATTTGAGCACACAGTATGTCTCTGAATACCTCAGAATTCATCCGGCTGCTTCTGTCCTGTGTCACATCATCAATAAACACTAGTGACCCAGTGCCACTGGCAGCCATGCATGCCCAAGCCATCACACTGCCTCCGCCGTGTTTTACAGATGATGTGGTATGCTTTGGATCATGAGCTGTACCACGCCTTCGCCATACTTTTTTCTTTCCATCATTCTGGTAGAGGTTGATCTTGGTTTCATCTGTCCAAAGAATGTTCTTCACTCTAGCCTTTTTTATTCTTGAGGCTTATGAGTGGCTTGCACCATGCAGTGAACCCTCTGTATTTACTTTCATGCAGTCTTCTCTTTATGGCAGATTTGGATATTGATATGCCTACCTCCTGGAGAGTGTTGTTCACTTGGTTGGCTGTTGTGAAGGGGTTTCTCTTCACCATGGAAATTATTCTGCGATCATCCACCACTGTTGTCTTCTGTGGGCGTCCAGGTCTTTTTGCATTGATGAGTTCACCAGTGCTTTCTTTCTTTCTCAGGATGTACCAAACTGTATATTTTGCCACTCCTAATATTGTAGCAATTTCTCAGATGGTTTTTTTCTGTTTTCGCAGCTTAAGGATGGTTTGTTTCACCTGCATGGAGAGCTCCTTTGACCGCATGTTTTCTTCACAGCAAAATCTTCCAAATTTAAGCACCACACCTCAAATCAACTCCAGACCTTTTATCTGTTTAATTGAGAATGACATAACGAAGGAATTGCCCACATCTGCCCATGAAATAGCCTCTGAGTCAATTGTCCAATTACTTTTGGTCCCTTTAAAAACAGGGTGGCACATGTTAAGGAGCTGAAACTCCTAAACCCTTCATCCAATTTTAATGTGGATACCCTCAAATGAAAGCTGAAAGTCTGGACTTTATGTCCATGTCCATTATATAACTATAACCTGAATATGTTTCAGTAAACAGGTAAAAAAACAAAATTTGTGTCAGTGTCCAAATATATATGGATCTAACTGTATAATGATTATCTAGGTGTAACACAAAAACCTGGTTATAAATTTAATACATTTGAAGTTCTTCATACTAATATAATGTATGTAGCCTCGAAAAATAAGTCTACCCAGTTAATTCCGTTACTTATTATTTACAGGCCACCGGGGCCATATTCTGAGTCTCTTTCTGAATTTGCAGATTTTATCTCAGATCTGGTTATTTCCTTAGACAAAGTTTTAGTTGTCGGAGATTTTAATATTCACTTTGATAACCCAGAAGACCCTTTGAAAACAGCGTTTGTGTCCATTTTAGATTCAGTAGGGATTAATCAGAATGTCATAGGACCGACCCATAATGGTGGTCACACCCTCGATCTAATACTAACATTTGGGTTAAACGTAGAAAATATAGTCACACTTCCGCAGTCTGAAGTTCTCAGATCATTATCTCATCTCATTCAAAATATGTCTGAGTAATAATATATGCACCTCACCATGTTACTGTATTAAACATATATTCACATCAACTACTGCACAGAGCTTTATAAATGATCTCCAGAGTTATTGACTTTGATTGGGTCACTGTCAGCCCCTGCAGAACTTGATCAGACAACTGAATGCTTAGAGTCAACGTTCCGCCATACTTTAGATAATGTAGTGCCTCTTAAATATAAAATGGTCAGAGACAAAAAATTAGCACCCTGGTATAATGATGACACTCACACTTTAAAACAGACCACTTGAAAATTGGAACGTAAATGGCGTCAAACAAAATTGGTAGCGTTCAAACTAGCGTGGAAGGAGAGCTTCCTGAAGTATAGAAAAGTTCTTAGTGCTGCTAGATCAACATATCTCTCCTCCCTAATAGAAGATAACAAAAATAAACCTAGATTCCTATTTAATACTGTAGCAAAATTAACCAGGAAAAAGTCCACTATAGACACACACCTGCAGTATGTAGTAGCAACAATTTCATGAATTTTTTTAATGACAAAATTGAGAATATCTGACAAAAAGTTAAAACTACTAATTTAAGGTCAGACAATGTAAATGACCCTGTAGTTAACAATATAACTGTATCAGATCATCAATTAGAATGTTTTCCTCCCCTAAAAGAAACTGAATTGCCTTCATTAATCTCGGCATCAAAAGCCTCAACTTGCGTACTAGATCCCTTACCTACACATCTATTCAAACAGATAATACCTGAAGTAATTGAACCGCTTCTAAAAATAATAAATTATTCTCTTACAATTGGCTATGTACCCAAATCCTTGAACCCTTTGATGCAAAACATGGGTCAAAAGTGACCCGGGTGAGTTTTTATCTTCTATATCTTTGCAATAAATTAATTCCATCATTCAGTATTCAAGGTCTTCCTCAATTAACTTGTTTTTGATCATCATACATCCTTATTTTATTTTTTTCCTTTCTTACTTTTTGAATAAAAACCCTTTTTGTATCACTACCCTTCTAATGCACAACATGGGTCAAAAACGACCTGCATTCATTTTCCAGGTTATTTCATGTATGGCTGAGTGTTTCTATGATATATTTTTGAAATAAATTCATTTTGTCATTTACTTTTCCAAATATGCAGTAAATATCTTGTTTTTGTTGAGCACAAATCATTTTTATTTTTCCTTTCTTAAGTTATGAACAAGCACAACTTTTGTAATTCTACATCAAGTTTACACACATGGGTCAGAAACGACCCGCATGCATTTACTACAGCGTTTGGCAGGAACTGTGAATTGTGCTTGTGTCAGACATTTCACAGCTCAGCACAGCGCCCTTTGCCCATCTAATACATGTAAGTAATGTTTTTCAATTGTTCTAACATTACCTTAGAAAAAAATTTATTATGTTTAGGTTACCTTGAGAGTGAGTAGATTACTTGTCAGAAAGTTACAAGTAATTACTACCTAGCTGTTGACATATTCTACTTTAGTTAGTTAATTTTATTGTAGTTGGCTTAGCTAACTACATAGTTAATAAATAAATAACTGGCCCCATTCACTGCTAAAGTAATTACTTGAAACAAATTATTATTATAGTATTAAGACATTTAATTTTAAATCACACTTGGATGACCCATGTGTAGTAATATAAAAAGTATTTTTGTTCATAAAGTAGGAAAGAAAAAATTAAATTAATGATTTGTGGTAATTAAAAACAAGATATTTAAAGAATACTTGGAATATTCAATCATAAAATCAATTGATTTCAAAAGATAGAGCAAAGAAAAACTCAGTCAGCATGAAATAACCTGGAAAATGAATGTGGGTCATTTTTGACCCATGTTGTGCATTAGAAGGGGTGTGTATAAGTTTTGCATCAAAGGGTTAAACTAGCAGTTATCAAACCCCTGATTAAAAAACCTGACCTTGATCCCTGTCAGCTGCCCAATTATCAGCCGATATCAAACCTCCACTTTATCTCCAAGATCCTTGAAAAAGCTGTGGCACAGCAGTTATGCTTATATTTACATAGGAAGAACATCCATGAAATGTATCAGTCAGGATTTAGACCTCATCATAGCACAGAGACAGCTCTGGTTAAAGTAGTAAACGACCTACTGTTGGCGTCTGATCAGGGCTGTGGCTCGCTGCTTGTGTTACTTGACCTTAGTGCAGCATTTATACCATTGAATATACCATTCTTCTGGATAGACTAGAAAATGTTGTGGGAGTTAAGGGAACATCCCTCTCCTGGCTCAGGTCTTATTTAACTGATCGCTATCAGTATGTTGATGTAAATGGTGATTTTTCTAGACATACTGAGGTAAAGTTTGGTGTTCCACAAGGTTCTGTCTTGGGTCCACTGCTTTTTTCTTTATATGTGTTACCTCTGGGTGATATTATTCGTAAACATTGTATTCATTTCCACTGTTATGCTGATGACACACAGTTGCATGTTTCTGCAAAACCTGATGAGAGACACCAGCTTAATAGAATTGAGGAATGTGTAAAGGACATTAGACACTGGATGCTTATTAACTTCCTTCTGCTTAACTCTGACAAGACTGAAGTACTTGTACTCGGACTGCATGCAGCTGGAAGTGAGTTTCCTGATTGCACAGTAACTCTGGATGGCCTTTCTGTTTCTTCACAGGCAGCAGTAAAAGCCCTCTGAATGATTATTGACCCCAGTCTTTCATTCGAAACTCACATGATGGCGGCGCGTGCGGACGCAGCGGCCCCTCTCTGTCCCGATAATGTGGTGTTTACATGTTTGTCTTTGTCGGTGTGCTCGAGTGATTGTATGTTTTCGCCATGTTTGTCCATCCCTAGGCGCATATACAGCCATGGGACTCTTTTTGACATTGGCAACACTTTTTTCTGTAAGTTAAACCCGGCACACGCTAAGGAGCTACATGATCTCGGCCTACTCTGGTGGCCCGCTTTGACATCGACCCCCACTACTGCTGCACACCCACAGAGGAAGCACCATAGATGGTGCAAGAGGAGGCAGAAGCAGGGAAAGCGCAGGGGTATCCGGGCCAGGCTAATGGCTAATCCACACAAGCCGGCTATACCATCCATCGTACTCGCCAATGTACGCTCCTTGGACAACAAACTGGACTATATACACCTTTTGAGAACGACCCAGCAGGCTGTGAGAGAGTGCTGTGTTTTTGTGTTCACGGAAACATGGCTCAACGACAGCATACCGGACTCCACCATCCAGCTCGACCGGCTAACATGCTACCGAGCAGACAGAGCTCTCATTGAAGGAGGTAAGACCCGCGGTGGTGGGGTCTGTGTTTACATCAGGGATGCTTGGTGTCAGGACGCTGTGGTAGTTTGCCGACACTGTTCACCCCTTGTGGAGTTTATGATCATCAAGTGCTGGCCCTTCTATCTACCGAGGGAGTTTTCTGCCATCCTGCTTGTTGCAGTTTACATTCCTCTCAGCTGCAACAACAATGATAGGGACAAGGCACTGAGTGAACTGTACTGCACCATCAGTGACCAACAGACAGCCCATCCAGAGGGACTTCTCATCGTAGCTGAAGATTTCAACCACGCAAATCTCAAAACAGTGTATCCTCAGTTACATCAACACACTGACTTTGCAACATAGGGAAACAACACACTGGACCTGGTTTACACAACACTGAGAAGAGCATACAAGGCCTCCCCCATCTCAGTGCTTCAGACCACATCATTGTTATGCTAATGCCAGCATACAGGCTGAAGGTCAAAGTCACCAGACCGGTCCAGAAGCAGGTAAGGGTGTGGCCAGAGGGTGCTTCCTCAGCACTTCAGGACTGCTTTAACATCACAGACTGGGACATGTTTAAGCAGGCAGCCACTTACAACCACCAGATCAACATCCAGGAGTATTCAGACACTGTTACAGCCTACATTAGTAAATGCATTGATGATGTCACGGACATTAAGACCATCACAGTATGGGCCAACCAGAAACCATGGCTGACGGGGGAAGTCTATCGGTTACTGAAAGCATGGAACGCTGCTTTCAGAGCAGGTGATGAGGCTGGTCTGAGATCAGCAAGAGCCAACTTGTCCCATGGCATCAGACTAGCAAAGAGGCAGTACAGCAGCAGGATAACCCATCATTTCACTGAAAGCAGAAATGATGGGTTATCCCAAGGAGCCTGTGGCAGGGGATACAGACCATCACGGACTATAAACCTCAACCACAGACCTGTGACAAGGACATCACTCTGCTGAACAGTCTAAACAACTTCTTTGGACAGTTTGAAGCCGACAACAGCATGCCATGCCTTCCGGATGACCAGGTGCTGTCCCTGTCTCCAGCCAGTGTAAGGAGATCCCTCTCCAGGATCAACAACTGCAAAGCTATAGGACCTGACAACATTCCAGATCGTGTGCTAAAGGACTGTGCAGAGGAGCTCACAGATGTCCTCACAGACATCTTCAACACCTCCCTGAGCCAAGCTGTTGTCCCCACCTGCTTCAAGTGCACCACCATCATCCCTGTTCCAAAGTAGGCCTCTCCATCCTGCTTCAATGACTACTGCCCTGTGGCACTGACCCCCATCATTATGAAGTGCTTCGAGTGGTTAGTCATGCAGCACATCAAATCCATCCTCCCTCCCTCCCTGGACCCGTACCAATTTGGATATCAGGCCAATCGGTCCACTGATGATGCAATCTCCACCACTCTCCACTCAGCTCTCACTCACCTGGACACTAAGGACTCTTACATGTGGATGCTGTTCTTAGACTTTAGTTCAGTATTTAACACAATCATCTCCCAGCAGTTGATACAGAAACTGGACTGTCTAGGACTTAACACCTCCCTCTGCAACTGGTTGCTGGACTTCCTGACTGGAAGACCACAGGCAGTCCGGGTCAGCAGCAACACATCCAGCACCATCATACTGAACACAGGGGCCCCCCAAGGATGTGTGCTCAGCCCCCTTCTCTTCACCCTGCTGACCCACGACTGCACACCAACACACAACAGCAACCTCTTCATCAAGTTTACGGATGACATGACTGTGGTAGGACTCATTAACAACAATGATGAGTCATACTACAGGGACGAAGTGAGCCAACTGACCGCATGGTGCAGAGACAACAATCTCTCTCTTAATGTGGAGAAGACGAAGGAGATGGTTGTCAACTTCTGAAGAGCCTCCACCCAGCATCCTCCACTGACCATCAACAGTGCCGCTGTGGAGAGAGTAAGCAGCACCAAGTTCCTGGGTGTGTACCTCACCGAGGATCTCTCCTGGAGCAGCAACACCGCATCGCTGGCCGGGAAAGCTCAGCAGCGCCTCTACTTCCTCCACAGACTGAAAAGAGCTAGAGCACCAGTCCCTATCATGCACACCTTCTACTGCGGAACCACCGAGAGCATCCTGACCAGCTGCATCACTGTGTGGTATGGCGGCTGTACTACATCCTGCCAGAAGATCCTGCAGCGCATAGTGAGAGCAGCTGAGAAGATCATCGGTGTCCCCCTACCCTCCCTTCAGGATATTTACAACACACACCTGGCCTGCAGAGCACTCAGCATTGCGGGTGACTCCACCCATCCCAACCACCACTTCTTCAGCCTCCTGCCTTCTGGGAGGAGAATGAGAAGCTTTTGGGCAAGAACCAGCAGACTGAGAGACAGCTTCATCCACCAAGCTGTCAGGATGCTGAACTCCCTCCCAGGCCAGTACTCCCTTCCCTTAATACACAAACCAAATGTCACCAGCCACTTTAATGAACTTTAACGAAATTCAATTGCACTATGTAAAAACTGTCTACAATACTGTTTACACGTGATATTTTTTACTTAATTGCACTATATAAAAACTGTTTACAACACTGTTTACACTTTATACATCTGTTATCTTTGATAGACTTCATTGCTATACTGTTTATACTGTCATATCTGCCATATTTATACTTACACTGTAAATTCTGCTCATACTGCCATATTTATTTATATTTATTTATATTTATACTGATAATTCTGTTTATATCATGCTATTTTGCCCTACTATACTTTCAGAGTGCTGTTCCCGTTTACATTGTTCATTCTGTTTATATCGTCATTCATTACATTTAAATTTATACTGTTAATTCTGTTCACACTGCCACATTTGCCAAATTTATACTTTCTGGATTGCCACTGTCTTTTCTTAGATAGCTTTAGTTTGTGTGTGTATATACTGTATACCCCCTTTTTTTAAAGTTGATATCTTTTACCTATATTTTATATTTCATGTTTATTACTGTTTACACCGCGGATAAGAGGGAAATGCAATTTCAATTCTCTGTATGTCTTGCACATATGGCATTATTGATAATAAAGTTGACTTGAACTTGAACATTGATAACATCACCTGGATAGCTTTCTTTCATCTCAGAAATATTGCTAAGATAAGAAATTTAATGTCACTACATGATGCGGAAAAACTAGTTCATGCTTTCGTTACCTCCAGGTTGGATTATTGTAATGCCTTACTGTCTGGATGTTCCAATAAGTGCATAAACAAGCTCCAGTTAGTTCAAAATGCAGCAGCAAGAGTCCTTACTAGAACTAGAAAATATGACCACATCACCCCTGTCTTATCCACACTGCATTGGCTCCCAATCAAATTTCGTATAGATTATAAAATACTACTACTGACCTTTAAAGCACTGAATGGTCTCACACCACAGTACCTGAGTGAACTTCTGCTCCTCTATGACCCACCATGCCTACTTAGATCAAAAGGTGCAGGCTATTTGTTGGTACCTTGTATAGTGAAGGCTACATCAGGGGGCAGAGCCTTTTCTGACCCCTGATGTCAGGGGTTGGTAAACTGGGAGGTATGGATGCTGTCAGTCCCCCATTCGCTTGCTCACTCAAGTTTGTTGACGGTGTAGTGGCTGGCTGCTTTATGTCCCAGGGCTCCCTCATGCCTGTGTTACCTTCTGGCTCTCCCCTTTTAGTTATTAGAAATCAGAATCAGAATCAGAAATACTTTTATTGCCAGGTATGTGGACACACACAAGGAATTGACTCCGGTTTCACTTAGCTCTCATAGTACAAAAACAGATAAAAAAGCATATAAACAAACAAACGAACAAACAAAAAAAAGGTGCAATAGGTGCATTGTGCAAACTAATCCAGGTAAGTCAAGTATGAAATAGATAAATAATATAAAGTATACAGTGTGCACAGAATGATGGTATGAGTGTGCAGGTATTTTACAAGTGATATTACTGATATATGAATCTGGATTTTAGCTGTTCATCATAGAAGGGATTTTCCCTTTTGGTGCAATATGGTGCATAGTGCAAAGATGAAATAGTGAATATAAATAAGTATAAATATAATATAAGTAACAATGAGCACAGAATGACAGTATGAGTGTACAGATATTTTGCAAGTGATATTACTGATATATGAATCCGGATTTTAGCTGTTCATCACAGAGACAGCCTGAGGGAAGAAACTATTCTTGTGTCTGGTTGTTTTTGCATACAGTGATCTATATCACCTCCCTGAGGGGAGAAGTTTAAACAGTTTGTGACCAGGGTGTGATGGGTCCGCAGAGATGTTACCTGCCCGTTTCCTGACTCTGGACAGGTACAGGTCATGGATGGAGGGCAGGTTGACACCAATAATCTTCTCTGCAGACCTTCTTGTCCATTGGAGTCTGTTCTTCTCCTGTTTGGTGACCGATCCAAACCAAACAGTGATGGAAGGGCAAAGAACAGACTGAATGATGGCAGAGTAGAATTGTGTCAGTAGCTCCTTAGGCAGGTTGAGCTTCCTGAGCTGGCACAGAAAGTACAACCTCTGCTGAGCCCTTTTGATGATAGTGACTGTGTTGGTCTCCCACTTCAAGTTTCGAGAGATTGTGGAACCCAGAAACCTGAAGCTTTCAACAGCAGTCACAATGTTGTTGGTGATGGTGATGGGCAGCAGAGTGGGGGGGCTCCTCCGAAAGTCCACTGTCATCGCCACTGTTTTGAGCGTGTTCAGCTCCAGATTGTTCTGTCTGCACCAACAGACCAGCCGTTCAACCTCCCGTCTGTATGCAGACTCGTCACCATCTCGGATGAGGCTGATGACCGTTATATCATCCGCAAATTTCAGGAGTTTAACAGACGGGTCTCTTGAGTTGCAGTCGTTGGTATAAAGGGAGCAGACCAGTGGGGAGAGCACACACCCTTGGGGGCCACCAGTGCTGATAGTCCGAGTGCTGGATATGATGCTCCCCATCCTCACCTGCTGCTTCCTGTCAGTCAGAAAGTTTGTAATCCACTGACAGGTGGAGGAGGGCACAGTGAGCTGGGTGAGCTTGGTGTGGAGGATGTCTGGAACAATGGTGTTGAATACCGAACTGAAGTCCAAGCACAGGATCCTGGCATACGTCCCTGCAGTGTCAAGGTGTTGCAGGATGTAGTGTAGACCCATATTTATTGCATCATCCACTGGCCTGTTTGCCTGGTAGGCAAACTGCAGGGGTTCCAGCAGGGGGTCTGTGATGTCCTTCAGGTATGACAACACCAGTCTCTCGAAGGGCTTCATGACTACAGATGTGAGGGCAACAGGCCTGTAGTCATTCAGTCCTGTGATATTGGTTTTCTTAGGAACCGGGATTATTGTGGAGTGTTTGAAGCATGAGAGGACTTCACACAGCTCCAGGGATCTATTAAAGATCTGGGTGAAGATGGGAGCCAGCTGGTCAGCACAGACCTTCAGACAGGAGGGTGACACACCATCTGGGCCAGGTGCCTTCCTGATCTTCTGTCTGTGGAAAAGCTGACAGACATCCTCTTCACAGATCTTGAGTGCTGGTGGGGGGTCAGAGGCAGGGGGTGGCAGAATGGTAAGGGGTGTAAATGGGTCTTTAATGACTGAAGGGGGAAGAGGTGTGAATGTGTCCAATCTGCAGTAAAACACATTCAGCTCGTCAGCCGGTTGATGGTTCACTGCAGTGTTGTGGGATGGTCTCCTATAGTCAGTAATGTTCTGCAGGCCTCTCCACACTGACGTCGGATCATTTGCTGAAAGGCTGTTTTTAATCTTATCAGCATAGCTCCTCTTAGCTGGTTTCACCTCCATTGTCAGTGACTACGTTTACATGCACATCCAAATCAAGCTGCTGTCGGTAATCGAGCTGAAGGTCCCAGCAGGGTGCCAGAGAAATCCAATCGTACATGCACACAACTGAAATCGGGCTATTGTGTGAGGTGCATTGTGCACCCGAGCCACAGGTGGCGCAACACGCCCCATCATGTTGGTATACTTCCGGTTGTCGTCATGAAGAAGAGCTATTCAAGAGTGTAAACAAAGTTATCAGTTCCGTGTTCTCCATTGCGCGTTTTTCTCCCGTCCATGAATTTTAATATATTCAACTCCTTAAGCTGAATGAGCATGAACTCTGTCTCCTCATTGCTCCAGAAGTGCACGTTTCTGCTTGCCTGTGGCAGTGGGGGCGTGGTCAAGCGCCGGTCTGTGACAGGAGGGCGGAGCCAGGGAAGGTGAGTGGCAGAATCACTACACCTGATGGTAATTAACCTGTGTTTGTGTGTCTTCCCAGTAACCGCGCCCTATTTAAGGAGGCAGAGGGAGAGCAGAGGGGAAAGCTCATCCTGGGACTAGAACACAGCGCACGCGCGCGCGCGTGTGTGTGTGTGTGTGTGTGTGCGTGTGTGTGTGTGTGCGTGTGTGTGTGTGTTTTTCTCTCAAGAATAAAAGTAGGCTGTTAAACTGAAAAGTCTGACAATAAAAAGCCTATTAGTACCAGAAGCTTTGTCCTGCCGTCCTCTGTGCTCCACCCACACTTCAGAGAGCTCTACATCGCCATTTTCTCTTCTTCGTTTGTTCCTCCTGACCTCTTCTGCTGCTCGCTACTACTGTTGTCATGCCGACCGAGGCTGTTGTGTTTCCCACTTGTGGTCTCGTCACTCGTCACTTCCGGAAGTAGCTCGACAACTAGCTCGATAGGGTATACATGCACAAAGTAGCTCGGCAGAAATCGCATAAACTAGGTCGTGTAGCTTGATTCCGAGAAATCAAGTTCGGTTCAATTTCAGCCGAATTAAAGTGTATACATGGCATTTTGAACTTCGATTTCAGTCAAGCAACGGCAGAAATTCAATTCTCTCTATGTGCATGTAAACGTAGTGAGTGTGTTTCTGGTCTGATTATACAGAACTCTGTCTCCACTTTTGTAGGCCTCTTCTTTGTTCTGTCGAAGTTGCCTGAGTTTTGCAGTGAACCAGGGTTTATTGTTGTTGTATATGCAGAAGGTTTTGGTAGGCACACACATATTCTCACAAAAACTGATGTAAGATGTCACAGTATCAGTCAGTTCATGCAGGTCTGAGGCTGCAGCCTCAAAAACACTCCAATCAGTGCAGTCAAAGCAGGCTTGTAGTTCCACTTTGGCCTCATCGGACCATCTCCTCACCATCTTAACTACAGGCTTAGCAGCTTTCAGCTTCTGCCTGTAGGATGGGATAAGATGAACCATACAGTGATCAAATAGTCCCAAGGCTGCACGGGGGACAGAGTGGTATGAGTCCTTTAAAACAGTGTAACAATGGTCCAGAGTGTTAGTGTCCCTGGTGGGACACTTAATGTGCTATTTATATTTTGGCAGTTCATGGCTGAGGTTTGCTCTGTTAAAGTCCCCCAAAACAATGAGCAAAGAGTCCAGGTGTTTTTTCTCCACATTGTTTATCTGGTCAGCCAGGTGTTGTAACGCCTCATTAATACATGCCTGAGGGGGGATGTAAACTCCAACCAGAATAAATGAGGAAAACTCTCGCTGAGCATAAAACGGTTTGCAGTTTATGAATAATGATTCCAGATGAGGACTGCATGATTTGTTTAGAACTGTGACATCAGTACACTAACCTTTGTTAATGTAAAAGCAGATTCTGCCTCCCTTCGTTTTCCCCATGAGCTCCGTTTTGTGGTCCGCTCGGTGAAGGTGAAATCCAGGCAGGTGGAGAGAAGAGTCCAGGATGTGCTCACCGAGCCAGGTTTCGGTGAAGCACAAGGCAGCAGATCTGTTAAAATCCATGTTGATTGTGTTGAGGAGCAGCAGTTCGTCCATCTTATTGGCCAGAGAGTGGATGTTAGCCAGGTGAATAGACGGGAGCGCAGTGCGAAACCCCCGCTGCCTCAGTCTGACGAGCGCGCTGGCTCACTTCCCCCAGTGTCTCCGGCGTCCTCGGCGTAATCCATAGAGAGCTGCTGCTCCTCCAACAAGTAGCTCTGGAAAACTTTCCAGATCAATGAAAGCCGATGAAAAAACTTTACTTGTGGTTATTCCAATGTTTATAAGTTCTTCTCTGGAGTATGTGACCAGAGAAGAAGCACAAGAAACACAACAAATACACAAAAACATAGAAAGTACGAGAGAGTGAAGTACCGAGGCAACCGTCCGCAGCACCATCTTGGATAGGTATGTCATGTTATGCTGTCATAGTTAGTTACCAGAGTCCCTGCTTTTATTCAGTGCAATATGTATACTGTTCCTACTTATTCAGGTGACATTGGGCATACCTAACAACCTGTGTTTTCTCTCTCTCTCCCCCCCAAATCTGTCCCTCTGATACCCCTTTTCCACCAAATCAGTTCCAGGGCTGGTTCGGGGCCAGTGCTTAGTTTGGAACTGGGTTTTCTGTTTCCACTGACAAAGAACTGGCTCTGGGCCAGAAAAAACGGTTCCAGGGTAGCACCAGCTCTTTGCTGGGCTAGAGGAAAGAACTGCTTACGTAAGCGGGGGGGTGGAGTTGTTAAGACCAACAACAATAGCAAGACCGCGAGAGGGTGCCATTTTTAAATAAGCGATGAGATATCATGGATGCAGTAAAGCAGCAGTCATCCATTATTGTTGTTGTTATTGTTGCTGCTTCTTCTTCTTCTTCATGTTGTTGTTGCTTCGATGTTCGCGCCAAGGTTTATGCAAACGCAGCGATGTAACTGACGTATACAGTGACATGATGACGTGGCTCCCCTTAGCACCCCGAGCTATGGAAAAGCAAACTGGTTCTCACCTGGTTCGCAAGTTGAACGAGTTGTGAACCAGCAGCAGCACTGACCCCGAACCAGCCCTGGAACTGATTTGGTGGAAAAGGGGTAAGAGTTACATGTCAGTCCTGGGATCGAGATGCTGACCTCTTCTGCTCCTCAGACCTGCCTGATCCATCCTGGTGCCCTGTGTCTGGTTGGAGTCTCATCACATTGCTCCTGTGAAGGACGGCCCCATGTGGACAGTTGAAAGTCACACCTGGAGGATGCTCTGGACACTTACAGTAATGCTTTTATGGCTGAGGACTACAGTTGACTTGCTAACTTTAGGACTGCAGTTGTCATGAACAGTTTTGCACTCAAGTTTCCATCAATGAAGAGTTATAATATCAACAAAACTGACTTCATGTTAAAACAGTAAATGTTATAGTCATGTTGTCTGTTGTTGCACAAATGACGATGGGTTCCCTTTTGAGTCTGGTTCCTCTCGAGGTTTCTTCCTCATGTTGTCTGAGGGAGTTTTTCCTTGCCACCATCACCACAGGCTTGCTCAGTGGGGATAGATTAGGGATAAAATTAGCTCATGTTTTAAGTTATTCAAATTCTGTAAATCTGCTTTGCAACAATGTTTATTGTTAAAAGCGCTATACAAATAAACTTGACTTGACTTGACTGGCCTTAAAGAGTTGGTTAGTACTGGGACAGGAGATTTCCTGGAAGACCAGATTCTGGTGTGAGAGGGACTTTGACTATACTATTCCCTCGTTTAATATTACAATAAAATTAATTTATATTATTAAAACAATGATTAATTTCTAGACATTTTTCCTTAATGTCAAGTTTTCAATTTTCTTATTCTGTTGCCAGATAATTTAGCTTCTTTTTTGAAATAAATTTGTGAAATTGTCTGCCAACAGAACAAGCCTTAATGTCTGCAAATAGGATTAATAATCTTATTTTTACTTTGCTGTAATCTTATAATAGGAAATATTTGATTAATTTGTTGATATTTAACACATTTATACATCCAAAGACAGAATTTTTGCAGTGTATAATAACAGGCATGCATGTTTTGGAAATCAATATGACATGGAACAGGAAGGACTGGGAAGATAAAGGTTGCTTCCGAGTGACCTTAAACATCCAATTCAAGCGCATCCTGAAAAAAAAAGTTGCGCCCAGACCCCCTTTCCGACACACTCGTTACGCTGTAACAAAAGATTATACAAAGATCAAAGATGATGGTGTGACCTTGACATGTCGGCTGTGAAGTGTTTGTGTGTGTGTGTGTGTGCGCGCGCGCGCACGCATATCTGTGTGAACAGAGATAAGGCTGTGGTAAAGCACCACTCAATGAGGTAAACCATGTGGCAACAGATACACACTTTTTATTTGTATTGTGTGTGTGTGTGTGTGTGTGTGTGTGTGTGTGTGTGTGCGCACGCCATTCTCAGGTCCACAGAGTTGAGAGAGTACATGTTAGATTACAAGAAAGGAGTGCTCGATGAGCCGCCTGTGTTATCTGGACTTGGGCACTGATCAGTAGGATTCTTCAGAGTGGTGGACGAATAGCAACATTCCAGGGCTTTTTTTTCTTTTGCTTTATCTTATTTATCTAATATGGGTTTCTCCAACAACCTCACACATACCCTTACTTACAGGCTAATTACATGGATTAGAGCCTGTGTAGAAACCTTCAACTCTACCATATCTCTCTTTAGAAGAAAAAAAAAAAGAAAGGGAGATTCCCTCATCCTATATTTCAACACATACAGTATGAATAGTCGCCAAGCAAAGTATTTAAACACATGAAACAGATTTAAAGAGCACGCTCTTAAATAAACAGATTTTTAACAAAATATGCTACCATTCTCTTTGGATTATCCATAAACACAGCTCAACTGAGGGCAGCATGGTGGTGTAGTGGTTAGCACTGTTGCCTCACAGCAAGAGGGTTCTGGGTTCAAGCTCAGCAGTCGACGGGGGCCTTTCTGTGTGGAGTTTGCATGTTCTCCCTGTGTCTGCGTGGGTTTCTTCCGGGTGCTCCAGTTTCCCCCCACAGTTCAAAGACATGCAGATGGGTTAACATGGGGCAGCCTTGGTCTGAAGTGCCCTTGAGTGGGGCACCTGGCCCCCAGCTGCTCCCTGGGTGCTGTAGCATAGCTGCTTGCTGCTGCTGCTGCTGTGTGCGTGCGCGTGTTCACTGCTTCAGATGCATTAAATCCAGAGGACAAAATTGTGTTTAAGTGTGCATGTAACAAATAAAGGCTTCTTCTTAAAAAAAAAAAAAAAAAACTCTTACAAATCATGATGGCTAATTCTGGCTATATTTTTAATGAAACTGTTTTAAAATAGAGTGGTGTTTTTGTTTTAGGCTTTTTCATGATTGTTGTGAAAATATGAACATTTTCAAGGAAACATTTAAGCTCCAGATCATGCATGTCGGTCTAGCTACAGTGCCTTGCACAATTATTGACACCCCTTGTAAAGATTAGTAAAAAAAAAAAATCCCCCTTTTTGGTGAAGTAGCTTCATGTCACACTGAAAAAAATGAGAAAAATCCAACCTTGAATTTTAAAGAAATTTATTCAGAGAAAAACAAATCCTCCATAAAAAAATTTATTATTTTCAACAAAAACACATGCCACTATTATTGGCACCCCTGGAAATTATAGTGAACACAGTGTAACTGAAGCATGTTTCCCATTTAGATTGTAAATTTTTTAGCTAATTGGAGTGTGTAGGAAATTTCAAGCTGTAATCCGTGGCTTCCTGATTAACTAGGGTACAAATATGAGGTGATACAGAGGACAAATTCTCTTAGTCATCAATCAGCATGGGAAAGATAAGAGAACACAAAGTAAATGAGGAAGAAGTGTGTTGACCTGCATAAGTCAGGAAATGGTTATTAAAAAAGATAGCTACTCACCTGAAAATGTCCATTTCTACTGTTAGGGCAATAATAAAAAAAAAAAGTGGACACCAATTGGAACTGTTACAAACTTGCCTGGAAGAGGACCCAAGTTTATTTTGCCCTCACATAGTGAGAAGGATAGTAAGAGAGGCAAAAAAAAAAAAAACCCTAAGGATTATTGCTGTGAATTCTAAGAAAAAGTAAATTCTTGGGGTTTCCAAGTCTCCAAACACATCAATCATCAGATGCCACCTCCATGCCAACAGATTATCTGGAAGGTGTGCCAGAAAAAAAGCCTTTTCTGTCAGTTAACCACAAACATAAGTGTCTGAACTTTGTAAAACACTACTACACCTTTAACTGGAACCATGTTCTATGGTCTGATGTAACAAAAATGAAACTTTTTGACAATAAACATTCAAGGTGGGTTTGTCATAAAAAGAAGAATGGCTATAATGAAAAGAACCCAATCCCAACTGTAAAATATGGTGGAAGTTCTGTGATGTTTTGGGCCTGTTTTTCCTCCAAAGGCCCTGGAAACCTTGTTTGTGTACATGGCATCATAGACTTCATGAAATACCAGGACATTTCAAATCAAAATCTGGCCACTGCTGCCAGGAAATTAAAACTGGGTCATCATTGGATCTTCCAGCAAGACAATGATCTGAAGCATATGTCCAAATCAACACAAAAATATTGAGCTGACCACAGAATCAAGCTTCTGCTATGGCCATCCCAGTCCCCTGATCTGAACCCCATTGAAAACCTGTGGGGTGAGCTGAAGAGGAGAGTGCACAAAAGAGGGCCTAGGATCCTGGATGATCTGGAGAGATTCTGTAAAGATGAATTGTCTCTGATGCCCTGCTCTGTATCTCCAGCCTTATAAAATGTTACAGAAGAAGACTCAGTGCTGTTTTATGGCAAAGGGAGGTTGTACAAAGTATTAACTGTAGGGGTGCCAATAATGGTGGCACATGTGCTTTTGGTAAAAATAATTATTTCTTGATGAGGGATTAGTTTTTCTCTGAATAAATTTATTTCAGTTAAAGGTTGGATTTTTCTCACTTTTTCAGATTGAGATGAAGCTACTTCACCATAAGGTGGATTTTTTTCTAACTTTTTTTCTTTTTACTAATCTTTACAAGGGGTGCCAATATCCATGGCGGAACTGTAGATAACTGAGCTAACAGTTGTGAATGTTATTATGTCCTATATTTTGTCAGAGTTGGCATTTTATCTTCAAATAAATCACTGAAAATATGACAAATCAAATCAAGACTCTCATGTCCTGTATTTTCATAGATCCTGGCTTTTCTAATGAAAGTAAAATTGTATAGATGTCTTTTACTGAAGCCAATTTTAGATCTAAAATGATATTATTTCAACTATTAATATGATAAATAGATTATTACCTTTTGTTCATTCAATATTCATATGAAATCCTATTAAACTTCTTGAAGTTAAAACATCAAGTTGACTTGGATCTGACTCATCACCTCATTATCTTAACATATGACACACACACACACACACACACACACACACACACACATGCATGCTCTGACGTAGATCAGAAGCCACAACTTCTCACATTAATGAAAGCTATGTGTTCACATACTGTAACCATATGTGCATGTGTGTGTCCTCTGTTTCCTCCTCAGATCAGAAATTCGACCTTTTTCTGTGTGTGCTTCATCAGAGCAAGTGTGTGGAGAACGCCTCAGTGTTAAACATTGTGGTTGTGTTGAATTTATGTTATCAGTATGGTATATTTAGGACAAAAGAGCTATGGATTTGTAATATTGAAAACTCCTCAATTATGTGGATTGTTTAGATGGGGGTTAATCCAGATTCTTTAAACAAACAATGAAAGCATGCAGTCAAACAAATGTATGCATTTATGTGTGTGTGTGTGTGTGAGAGAGAGAGAGAGAGAGAGAGAGAGAGAGAGAGTATGGCACAATGTTTGGTCCAATGATATTGGAAGTGCCAAAGTCACAGGAGATCAGATGCATTGTAGGAGTTCTATAAGTAACCTTTTGCTTTATCTAGCAGCTGTTCCTTATAGATCAGGCCCGGCTCCTGAAACACACCCCGCCTTCTCATCTCTCCCCAGGCCACGAAACTGATCTGCCACCCTGGGCCCACTCCCACACACACACACACACACACAGAGAGAGCTCACAACCAACATTGCATTCCACAAGATGAATGTTTAGCTTTAATCCCATAATAAGTCTTTCAGCTGTCCAAGAAAAGAAAGAGGACTTTCCTCTGCCAGATTCCTCTCTTCTCCTTTTCCCTCTTTTCTTTTTTCTTGATTTTTTCCCTTCTTTTCCCTTCTTCTCTCTCTTTTCCACTTTGTTTTTGATTATATAGGAAGAGATGAGTTTCACCCATCCATTTGCATCCCCTCCCCATTTTCTCTCTTGCTCTCTCTTCAGCGAGCACAAGGCTGCCTCAGTACCAGTTTTTGAAGACCACACACACGCTTGTACGCGCGCACACACACACACACACACACACACACACACACTTTGCTGTGGCTCATAAGTCCAATCAAGTCAATTTTATTAGTATAGCACTTTTAACAATAGACACTGTCGGAAATCAGTTTTACAGAAAAATATACATTTTAAATATATGAATGCATTAATTTTTCCCTAATGAGAAAGCCAGGCACAATGATGGCAAGGAAAAACTCCCTTAGACAACATGAGGAAGAAACCTTGACAGGAACCAGAGTCAAAAGGGAACCCATCCCCATTTGGGTGATAACAGATAGCATGATTATAAATAACTTGCTTCTATAAGTGTGTTCTATATAGACACAAAGTACAATCATGTAACCAGGAAATTCATTATAGTTTTAACATGAAGTCTGTTTAGTTGAAATTATCAACTATTCATTGATGGAGACTTGAGTGCAAAATTGTTCATGACAAGTGCAGTCCTAAAGTTATCATGGAAATTGTAGTCCTAAGACATTGTAAAAACTGTAAGTGTCCAGAGCTATCTTCTAAGTGTATTTTAGACTGTCCATATGGGACTGTCCTCCACAGGAATGAAGTGATGACAACCTCAGCCAGAAATAGGGCATCAGGATGAACCAGGCAGCTCCAGAGAGCAGGAAAGGCCAGCATCACTGGTATCTCAAGACTGGCATTTGTAGCGAGAGAGAGAAAGAGAGAGAGAAAAACACAAATGTGCTCACTGTCATGTAATGGTTAAGAACAGTATACATTGTGCGCTGAGTGCAAGCAGGGACACTGGCAAGACTAACTATGACAGCATAACTAAAAGGGAGAGCCAGAAGGTAAGACAGACATGAGGGAGCCCAAAGATATAAAATGGCCAGCCACCCCACCATCAACAAGCCTGAGTGAAGGTGTGGGAGGGGACGGTATCCATACGTCAAGTCAAGTTTATTTGTATAGTGCTTTTAACAACAGACATTGTAGCAAAGCAGCTTTACAGAAAATTAAAAACTTTAAACTTAAGCTAATTTTATCACTAATTTATCCCTAATTTACCCCCAATGAGCAAGACCGTGGCAATGGTGGCAAGGAAAAACTCCCTCAGGCTTCCTCAGATGACATGTGGAAGAAACCTAGAGAGGAACCAGACTCAAAAGGGAACCCATCCTCATTTGGGTGATAATAGATAGCATGATAATAAATAACTTGCTTCTATAACTGTGTCCTATCTAGTCACAAAGTATAACTGTGTAACCAGGAAAATCATTATAGTTTTAACATGAAGTCTGTTTTGTTGAAGCTATAAACTGTTCATTGATGGAAACTTGAGTGCAAATGTGTTCATGACAACTGCAGACCTAAAGTTAGCAAGTCAACTGTAGTCTTCAGCCATAAATGTATTACTGTAGAAGAAGAAGAAACCTTTATTTGTCACATGCACACTTCAAGCACAGTGAGATTCATCCTCTGCATTTAACCCATCTGAAGCAGTGAACACACGCACACACCCAGAGCAGTAGGCAACCATACTACAGAGCCCAGGGAGCAGTCAGGTGTTAGGTACCTTGCTCAAGGGCACTTCAGCCCAAGGCCACCCCATGTTAACCTAACTGCATGTCTTTGAACTGTGGGGGAAATCGGAGCACCCGGAGAAAACCCACGCAGACACGGGGAGAACATGCAAACTCCATGCTGTAAAACATTACAAATTGGTTTAATTTGGAAATGCAAGTTCTCCTGCTGCCTTGAAAATGCAAGTTAACTCTAGCCTGGGCCCGCCCATCCTAAGCGTGATGCAACACGAAGGCCTAGGGTTAGAGCTTTGAAGTCGCGTTAGCCAGACTAAGTTGACTCAATTTGATGATTATCTTTGTTTCAACTCAGAAAAAGTCTCAATTAGTCAAGACAGCTAAGTAATTCAAGTCTAACCTTTGAAAACTTGCACACATTAGTTCAAATTAGAACACTTTTCAGAGCTCATTGAGTTAAAGAGAAAAAGTGGACATAACTAAACAAGGCTGAAATGTTTCACAGTGCATACAGAAAGGCCCCTGCCAGCCTCGAACCCAGAACCTTCTTACTGTGAGGTGACAGTGCTAACCATTACACCACCCTAAGTGTCCAAAGCCGTTTTCCAAGCGTGACTTTCAACTTTCTAGATGGGGGCCATCATCCACAGGAGCAATGCGATGAGACTCCAGCCAGATGGAGGGTATCAGGCTGGATCAGGCAGGTCTGAGGAGCAGAAGAGGTTAGCATCACCATTGTCTCAGGATCAACATGTAAATCAACAGAGAGGGACAGAGAGGGAAGAGATAGGGGGGCAGGTTGTTAGGTATGCTTAATGTCACCTAAAGATTAAAGCTTGTGTCACACTGTCTCGTATCTTGCCACGTAAGCAGTGTATGAGTCAAATGCCAAGAAATGAGGCATATTTTGTCCAAAATTAAAGTCCTGTGACATAAACGGCATACAGTATGTGTGATGTTTCTGTGGTGTTCCTATGGCATATCTGGGGTTTGTATGGGGTTTAAGGGACGTAAATTATGGTGGACTGAGGTGTATGCTTGGCGTATGATGTGTTGCCGTGGTGTAACCATTTTGTTTCTTTCGTTGGTGTGGCATTTCATTCTTACATGTGACGTTGCTGCTGTGTACCTGCAGCATATTGGCAACGCTTTGTACACTGTAAAAAAAAATGTCTCGGGTATTTACATGAAACACTGGGGTATTTAAATAATACTTCAGTGTCTTCTAGAAAGACATGGGTGTATATGGAGGATGCAAGAAAACATGCGTGTCTATTATAAAGACACCGGCATCTATCAGTAAACACAAGACATGTCTTCTAAGTGTTACATTTAGGGATATTTAAATAAGACATGTCTAAGCCCGGGCGGCACGGTGGTGTAGTGGTTAGCGCTGTCGGCTCACAGCAAGAAGGTCCGGGTTCGAGCCCCATGGCCGACGAGGGCCTTTCTGTGCAGAGTTTGCATGTTTTCCCCGTGTCTGTGTGGATTTCCTCCGGGTGCTCCGGTTTCCCCCACAGTCCAAAGACATGCAGGTTAAGTTAACTGGTAACTCTAAATTGACCGTAGGTGTGAATGTGAGTGTGAATGGTTGTCTGTGTCTATGTGTCAGCCTTGTGATGACCTGGCGACTTGTCCAGGCTGTACCCTGCCTCTCACCCATAGTCAGCTGGGATAGGCTCCAGCTTGCCTGCGACCCTGTAGAACAGAATAAAGCAGCTACAGATGATGAGATGTCTAAGCCCTTTTTTATTTACAGTGCACCCACCACTCACCAAACGCGAGTTGTGAAATCTAATGGCAAGTAAAGATTGCCCCAGACTCGCCTTTCTCAGTGAGTGTGTTCAAAACGATGGATTCCTACCTAGTATTCATGCAAAATCGAATAAATATTTGACAAAAACTCCTTCCTCATGCAGGACTCTCGGGCACACTCCGGACTGTGTGCACATCTTATTAAGACTGGCTATATGATGAATTAAACGGCTTTACTGGACTCAAAGCTCGGAGAGCAGCCCATCATGGTAAGGGTCGCTCATTTGCTTTAAATTTAAATTTAAATAAGACATGTCTAAGTCCTTTTTATTTACAGTGCATGCCACAGTTACATCGCATGTCAACTAAAGCGTTCGCACAGTGTAGTAGGTGTTCAAGCAATGTTCCCGCTGCGTCACTGCTGCGTAGCTGTCGTTTTTATGGTGTACATGTGACGTGTGACATGTTAAAGATGCTATGTACCATACATATGTGCTATGGATTTTTAAGTGCAGACTTAAAAATACGCTGCACCCTGGCGTACAAGGAGATTGTGTTATGCAACCTATAGTATTAGCTACATAAGCTGGTGATGCTGTGATGTTCCTTTCTTACTGCCACGTGTCCTGATACGCCATGCATATACAAGGCTGAAATGTCAATGTGTGACACAGGCATAAGAACAGTATACATTTTGCACTGAGTGCAAGCAGGGACTCCGGCAAAACTATGACAGCATAACTAAAAGGGAGAGCCAGAAGGAAATACAGACATGAGGGAGCCCTAAGACATAAAGCAGCCAGCCACAACACCATCAACAAACTCAAGTGAATGAGTGGGGGGGCAGTATCCATACATCCCAGTTTACCAAAACACTCTATGCCCAAGGACCCTCCAGATCTGCTCCTTTACCTAATAAAAAACTATTAACAAAAGGCTTAACTAAACAGATATGCTTTCAGCCTAGGCTTAATAATAATCTCATCTCATTATCTCTAGCCGCTTTATCCTTCTACAGGGTCGCAGGCAAGCTGGAGCTTATCCCAGCTGACTACGGGCGAAAGGCGGGGTACACCCTGGACAAGTCACCAGGTCATCACAGGGCTGACACATACAACCATTCACACCTACAGTCAATTTAGAGTCACCAGTTAACCTAACCTGCATATCTTTGGACTGTGGGGGAAACCGGAGCACCCGGAGGAAACCCACATGGGCAGAACATGCAAACTCCACAAAGAAAGGCCATCACCAGCCCCGGGGCTCGAACCCAGGACCTTCTTGCTATGAGGTGACAGCGCTAACCACTACACCACCATGCCACCTAATAATAATAAGTTCAATTTATATCGTGCTTTTCACAAACCCAAGGACGCTTTACACAGGAGTTACACTAAACACCTCCCCCCCAAAAAAAAAACCAACGCTTAAATACTGAGACTGTGTCTGAGTACCAAAGACTACTTGGAAGGCTGTTCCATAACTGTAGGGCTTCGTAAGAGAAAGCTCTGCCCCCTGCTGTAGCCTTCACTATTTGATGTATGAACAAATAACCTGCAACTTTTGATCTTAGTAGGGACAGCCAGATCATAAAAGACCAGAAGTTTGCTCAGTTACAGTAACATTCAAAAATGTTATCTCTGTATGTGTTTTGCTGGGATTCGAACGCAGGTCACTGGTGTGATAATCCAGCAAATCCCCACTAGGCCACCAAGGGGATGACTCAAGTGCAGAGGTGTGAGGTGTAGGTAGAGTATCAAAAAACAGTTTATTTACAATATATACAATCCAATGGAAGGGCGGCACGGTGGTGTAGTGGTTAGCGCTGTCGCCTCACAGCAAGAAGGTCCTGGGTTCGAGCCCCGGGGCCGGCGAAGGCCTTTCTGTGTGGAGTTTGCATGTTCTCCGCATGGGTTTCCCCCACAGTCCAAAGACATGCAGGTTAGGTTAACTGGTGACTCTAAATTGACCGTAGGTGTGAGTGTGAATGGTTGTCTGTGTCTATGTGTCAGCCCTGTGATGACCTGGCGACTTGTCCAGGGTGTACCCCGCCTTTCGCCCGTAGTCAGCTGGGATAGGCTCCAGCTTGCCTGCGACCCTGTAGAAGGATAAAGCGGCTAGAGATAATGAGATGAGATGAGATGAGACAATCCGATGGAAAAAACAAAAAGAAAATCCAAAAGCTCAGAAGATGACCAAAAATAAAAATATCCAAAGGTTCAAAGTCCCAAAAAACAAAAGGAAAGGCAAAAATGCAGAACGCTCAGAAGATCAAAAATACAAAGTCCAAAGAAAGCAAAAACATCAAAAACACAAGGGCACAGGCAAGATATGTGGGACAGAGGAAACTAGCACTAGACAACATAGCATAAAGACTCCGTGACAAGGGAACAAACAGAGGGGTATTTATACACAAACTAATTAAGGAACAGGGCGGGGCAGGAAACAGGCGATCAAAGACAAACACAAAACACAGTGGTGGCCTCTAGAGGCCAAAACAACCATGACAAGATAAACATAACAGCGGCCTCTAGAGGCCAAAACAGTCCCAGTCCTAACAGGACAACCCCCCTCTAGGAGCATCTCCTGACGTTCCCAGGGTGATCCAGATGGGCTGAATGGAAGTCCCAGCAAAGTCCTTTATCTAAAATGTCCCGGGCGGGGACCCAACAGCGTTCCTCAGGGCCATAGCCCTCCCAATCTACCAGGTATTGAAGCCCACTGCGGACCCGGCGGGAGTCAAGCAGGCGATGCACGGTGAACACAGTCTGACCCTGGAAGATGCGGGGGGGTGGGGGATTCCTAGGGGCAGGGGCATACGTGGACGTCAGTATGGGCCGCAACAGGGAAACATGGAATGTGGGGTTGATCCTCAGAGTCCGGGGCAACTAGAGCCGGTAGGCGACAGGGTTCACCCTGCGCACCACCTTGAAGGGGCCAATGTAGCGAGGAGCAAGCTTGTGGTTCTCCACCCGCAGCGGAAGGTCCTTGGTGGACAGCCAAACCCGCTGCCCTGGGCGGAAAGCGTGGGCAGGTCTTCTATGGCAGTTGGCCTGAGTCTGGTTGGTTCTGGAGGTTTGGATGAGGGTCTTCCTGACCTTGCTCCAGGTCTTGCTCCAGGTCTTGCTCCAGGTCTTGCACGTCTCACATAGTGGTTGACTGAGGGCACCCCCACATCCTCCTCCTGGTCCGGGAACAGAGGTGGCTGGAACCCGAATTGGCACTGGAATGGCGACAGCTTGGTGGCCAATGACTGCAGGGTGTTGTGGGCGTACTCTGCCCATGGCAGCCAGGTGCTCCACGATGTCGGGTTATCCATAGCCAGGCCTCACAGGGTGGTTTCCAGGTCCTGGTTGAGCCTCTCCGTCTGGCCATTGGACTGTGGGTGGAACCCAGAGGAGAGGCTGGCAGTGGCTCCGATGACCTTGCAAAACCCATGCCACACTCGGGAGGAGAACTGGGGCCCCCGGTCAGAAACGATGTCCTGTGGGAGACCAAAAACTCGGAAGACATGAGTGAACATGAGTTTGGCAGTTTCCAGGGCAGAAGGGAGCTTGCACAGTGGTATGAAGCGGCAGGCCTGAGAGAATCTGTCTACTATGACCAAAATGACAGTATTACCTTGTGACTCAGGGAGACCCGTGATGAAGGTGACTGCCACGTGGGACCAGGGATGCCGGGGAATGGTCAGAGGATGCAGGAGACCCTGGGGATGCTGCCGTGGGTTCTTGCTTCTGGTGCACACTTCGCAGGAAAGGACGAATGACCTCACTTCCTTCTCCATGCTAGGCCACCAGAAGCATCTTCTCAAAAAGTCCAGGGTCCTTCGAGCTCCCGGGTGGGCGGTGAGAGGGGACGAGTGACCCCACTGGAGAACCTTGGCCCAGGCTTGATGTGGGACGTACAAGAAGCCCGGTGGTCCCATCCCAGGACCAGGGTCCTGGCGTTGGGCTCGTCGGACAGCCTCCTCAATACCCCAGCGGACAGGGGACACAATCTGGGACACAGGGATAATAGGACCAACTTCACTCTCCCTGTTGGTGGGAGCGAACAGCCTGGAAAGCGCATCAGGTTTGGTATTTTTGGAGCCGGGGTGGTATTGTAGGGTAAAGTCAAACCGACTGAAAAATAAGGTCCACCTAGCCTGTCGTGGATTGAGTCTCTTTGCTTGCTGGAGGTACTCCAGGTTCTTGTGGTCCGTCCAGACCAAAAATGGGTGTTGCGCTCCCTCCAACCAGTGCCTCCACTCCTCAAGGGCCAGTTTAACTGCTAGCAGTTCTCGATCCCCCATGTCATACCGGGACTCCGCAGAACTCAGGCGGTGGGAGAAGTATGCGCAGGGGTGCAACCTTCCTTCCGAGCGTTGAGAGAGGACCGTGCCGACGCCGCTGTCCGAGGCGTCCACCTCGACGATGAAGGGTTGTGAAGGGTCCGGGAGGACCAGAATGGGTGCCGTGCAGAAGCGGTGCTTGAGGTCTCTGAATGCCTTTTCTGCCTGAGGAGACCAGACATATGATCCACCTGTCCCTTTGGTGAGGTCCGATATGGGCGCTACTACAGAAATAAAGTTTCTGATGAACTTGCGGTAGAAGTTAGCAAATCCTAAGAACCGCTGAACCTCTTTGATGGACTTGGGGGTGGGCCAGTCCCAGACAGCCAGGGTCTTGGCTGGATCCATCTGGAGTTGGCCTGTCCGTACAATAAAACCCAGAAAGGAGGCCTCGGGAACATGAAATTCGCATTTCTGGGCCTTAGCGAACAGATTGTTCTGTAGCAGCCTCTGGAGAACCTAGCGGACATGGTGGCGGTGCTCCTGCATGGTCTTGGAAAAGATTAGGATGTCGTCGAGGTAGACAAAAACGTACAGGTTAATCATGTCCCTCAAGACGTCGTTGATTAGGGCCTGAAAAACAGCTGGTGCATTGGTGAGTCTGAAGGGCATCACGTGGTACTCGTAGTGCCCTGACGGGGTGTTAAAGGTGGTCTTCCACTCGTCTCCTTGTCGGATACGGACGAGGTGGTATGCGTTCCGTAAGTCCAACTTGGTGAAGACGGTGGCGCCTTGGAGCAGGTCGAATGCTGTGGACATCAGCGGAAGGGGATAGTGGTTGCGCACGGTGATCTTGTTCAGGCCCCTATAGTCAATACACGGTCAGAGCCCCCCATCCTTCTTGCCAACAAAGAAGAAGCCGGCACTAGCAGGTGAAGTGGAGGGTCGAATGAACCCAGAGACCAGGGCTTCCTTGATGTATTCCTCCATGGCCTTGCGTTCTGGCTGAGAGAGGGAGAACAGTCAGCCCCGAGGAGGAGTAGTCCCAGGGAGCAAGTCGATGGCACAGTCATAGGCGTGGTGCGGAGGAAGAACGGCGGCCCTGCTCTTGCTAAAAACCTCTTTCAGATCCCAGTACTCTGTGGGAACTTGAGATAACTCGGTGAGATCAGGAGGCTCGGCAGGAGACACAGGAGAGCTAGAGAGCAGACAAGAGGCATGGCATGCAGGACCCCATTCCACAACCTGGCTTGTTACCCAGTCTATGCGAGGGTTGTGGCGAGTAAGCCAAGGAAGGCCTAGAATAACTGGGAACTCAGGTGAATGAATAAGGTGCAGGGATATTTCTTCTTTGTGACCTTGAGACTGGAGAAAGACTGGAGAAGTAACTTGGGTGACTCTTCCATCACCTAAAGCTTGGCCATCCAGGGCAGACACAGACAGTGGGACTTCAAGAGGCACAGTCGGGACATTGATACTTTGGGCGAAGTGGATATCCATAAAGTTTCCAGCTGCCCCTGAGTCTAACAAGGCCTGGAAAGAGTGGACAGACTCAGCCCAGGAGATGGAAACCGGGATGTGGATTCCTTGGCCAGGAAGTCCGGGAGAGAGGGTAGGCCCCATCACAACCCTCCCTCGGCTGGACGGGGCAGTCCTTTTCCCAAGAGCTCGGGACATGATGCTCGGAAGTGACCAGGCTTGCCACAGTAGATGCAGCACTTGTCCCTCCTTCTGCGCTCCCTCTCAGATGCAGAGAGGCGAGTACGGCCCACTTGCATGGGTTCTGGACAGCCACTGAAGGAGGTAGACGGGCTCCATGTTGAGGCAGTGAAGCCGGGGAGGCTCAGGACTTGGCGGCGTTCTCTAATCCTGTTGTCCAGACGAATGGCATGAGAAATCAGTGTTTCGAGGTCACTTGGGCATCCGATAGAGGCCAGACAGACCATGGTGAAAGGCTGAAACCAGGGCAATCTCGTTCCATCCACTTACTGCTGCTAGCGTCCGGAACGAGATGGCGTAGTCTGCGACGCTTCCTCCTTGCCGGATGGACATGAGCTTTCTGGCTGCATCTTTGCTTGATCAAAGACACGAAGCATCTCCTCCGTAAACAGCTGGAAATCAGAGCACTCGGGTCCCTGTCAGATGGCTGTTGCCCAAGCTCATGCCTTACCAGCTAACAAGGTTATCACAAAGGCAATCTTGCAGCGATCCGTAGTGTAGGTGGTAGCTCAAAGGTGAGTTGGCACTGGGTAAGGAACTCCCGACACTCACTGTGCTTGCCATCATACCTCTGTGGTGCAGGAAGGCTGGGTTCATGAGGTGAAGGAGACAGCATGGCAGGAGGCACTGGAGCAGGCGTAGGAGATGGGGGCAGAGAAGTCAGCTGTGCCAGGGTTTTCCCAATTTGCTGAAGCAGTACCTCGTGGCGAGCAAGGGTCTCACATTGGCTTGCAAGAGTCCATCCATGAGTGTCCATGGTGGATCTGAGGCGTGTTAACACAGCCATCATTCCCTGAAGGTTAGCTGGGTAGACAGTTGAAGAAGCATCTGCTGAGTCGGTCATGACGCAGTCTTTCTGTTAGGGTTTTGCTGGGATTCGAACCCAGGTCGCTGGTGTGATAATTCAGCAAACCCCCACTAGGCCACCAAGGGGATGACTCAAGTGCTGAGGCGTGAGGCGTAGGTAGAGTATCAAAAAACAGTTTATTTACAATATATACAATCCGATGGAAAAAACAAAAAGAAAATCCAAAAGCTCAGAAGATGACCAAAAATAAAAATATCCAAAGGTTCAAAGTCCCAAAAAACAAAAGGAAAGGCAAAAATGCAGAATGCTCAGAAGATCAAAAATACAAAGTCCAAAGAAAGCAAAAACATCAAAAACTCAAGGGAACAGGCAAGATACGTGGGACAGAGGAAACTAGCACTAGACAACATAGCATGAAGACTCCGTGACAAGGGAACAAACAGAGGGGTATTTATACACAAACTAATTAAGGAACAGGGCGGGGCAGGAAACAGGCAATCAAAGACAAACACAAAACACAGTGGCGGCCTCTAGAGGCCAAAACAACCATGACAAGATAAACATAACAGCGGCCTCTAGAGGCCAAAACAGTCCCAGTCCTAACAGTATGATATGGATGCCACTGCTGTACAGGCTAAAGTTGGCAGTCTGCAGGTTGGGTCAGGTTCAAGTGATTGATTAATGCATATTTTTGCAGGTCGGTTCTCATAATGGGTTAAGTGGGTACAAGTATTAAAAAAGCCCTGAGCCACGCATCACTAGGTGTCACAGTGGGGTGTTTTGTTTTGGTTTGGTTTTTTTTGGTGTGTGTGTGTTTTTCCGCCCTGTAGCTTAGTTGGTTAAAGTGCCTGTCAAGTAAACAGGAGATCCTGAGCTCATATCCCAGCAATGCCTGATCCAACGTTGTTATGAATGTTGATTTCAATTGCTACCTGCTCACTGTTTGGTGCAGTGCTTCACAACAAACAGGTTCTGGGTTCAAACCTCATGGCTGACAGGGAGTTCTCCCCATGTCTGCATGGGTTTCTTCCCACTTCAAAGGCATGCAGATTAGGTAAAAATTGTTCAACTTGCTGTATATCACTCTGGATAACAGCATCTGCTAAATGTCATGTAATGAAGGGTGAGGGTTAAAAGGTGAAGAAAGATAGAGAATGCTCATGTTAACACACCATAGCATACAGTTTGAGTGGGTCATAAAATCGTTCAATATCTAAAGGGATTTCCTTCATTCAATAAGAATCTCAGTAGTCGATCAATTTCATTTATTACATTTCAATTCTGTATTCTTAGCACATGCTATAATAATTGGACATGTGATTCATTACATTACCATTCGTTATATGATACAGTATGCGCTTATCAGAAAATAACCAATGACCAACCTGAAGTTGATTATTTCCCAAAAACAGCATGTTTTATTTATTGTATACCACAGCAATTTGCCTACGATTACAATTTTTAAGTTATTAATGAAAATGTCACACCTTTGCATGCTCAAACATGGCACAGCTCGAGCAGCCACTCTTGTTCACATGCACTGAGCACATTGCATGTGCTGTTGGGACCAATTATCATTGGCTTCACCTGTTGCTGTTTAGAGTGCAATCAGCATGCTCATATAAGGACTCTGCAAACACCCAAAACTTCACAAAGTATATTGTTTTGTTTTCCATGTTTCCTAGTTTTGTTTATGTTACTCTGCTTTAATGACTCTATGTTTTCTTTGTTTTTGTGACTCTGACTCTGCATCACATTTTTATATTATACAGTAATAGCATGCCTGCAAATAAACACCTTCCTGAATTTACATCCATCTGCAACCCTCTTCTCTGACACGTCATACTTTTTATCCATTTTAGTGACACCTGATGTTGTGAAAAGTTAGTTCCTGTTTTTGCTTAAGCAACTATAAACACTCATTCTCCCTCCAGACCCCTTAAGTATCATGTGACATAAATGTCTCCTTACTTCACAATTTCAACAATTTTTCTATATTAAATGATTAAATTCTGCATTTATTATTAGGCTTAGATTATGTAGCATGTGACTATAAAAACAATAACCTATTAGAATGAGTGCATTAATATAAATCTATTATAAACTGTAGGTTTATAATAAGCCTTTCAAATGAGAGGTGAAACATCTTCAAGAATTTCAAACAAGTCCAGTTGCCTTCTTTAGCACCTACAGTTTACGATGACCTGAATGACTGAGAACCTTCATTTGAAGGAATTACTGTCTGCCATTATATAAAATAACCAGTCAGATTCAGGAATTTAACTACACTGTAGTATATAGAAAATTAATGTTGTTGTTTTTTTTTGTGTGTGTGTGTAGTTCATTAACACACAAGATGGGGGTCAAAGGAGACTAACAGGCAATATTATCACACCTGAATATACGACTCAATCAGCATGACGATCACACAACATTATTCACAACACAGCTGCTCCAGGGAAGATAACACACACACGGATTTTTCCAAGACATAATAAATACAATGGTTAATATGCACACACTGATACCTACACGTAGGAGAGTGGACTTACCACGTTTGTGGTAAGAGTTACTCAGTCTTCCAGTTCTTCCTGTTTAAGAGGCATTTCTGGTGTTTCTAGTGTGTATGTGTTTGTGCATCTGCATGCATGTTTGTACATGTAATTGTAAGTATTTGTAGGAGTAGTTACAGGAAATATCAGTTTCAAAAGAACATCAGATGGAGAGCCATCATCCCCTGACACTAATGTGGGTTCAATTGCACTGATCCATATGAATCTATTGATCCATTAAAAAGCAGCTCTCTCGATAAATTAAATTGAAGAAGATAGTAACAACTCATGAGCTAGACCTATAAATACAACATTGTAAACAAATGCAAATAATCAAACAGTTGTATACTTATATAAATATGTTTATGTGACCAATTTATTTATAATATTTATCAATTACAAAGATACAATTGCATGCTATCTCCTGGTCTTGCATGACAGGAATGGAACCTGATAGTTGTAGCAGATTCATCTCACAGTTCAGCATGTTGTGAGTTCTGAAATGTTTTCCATGGTTGTAAAGTGTGATTTAGCATTCCTGTCAGCTCAACCCAGTCTGGTAATTACCGTATCTTCTGATCTCTCTCATCAACAAGATGTTTCCACTTGCAAATCTGTTTCTCACTGGATTTTTAAAAAATATTTGCTTTGTTTTTATATATTTTTCACACCATTCTGTGTGAACACTAGAGACTGTTGTGTATGAAAATCCCAGGAGATCAGCAGTTTATGAAATATTCAAATCATCAACGATGGCATAGTCAAAGTCACTAAGATCTCATTTTTCCCATTCTGATGTTTGATGTGAATGCTAACTGAAGCTCTTGACTTTTATTGGCATGATTTTATGCATTGAGCTGCTGTTACATGATTGGCTGATTGGATAACTGCACGAATAAGCAGGTACACAGGTGTTTCTATTAAACTGGACAGTGGGTGTATGTGATATTGTCAACAGTAAAGAGTTATTTTGCAAAACAGTCAAAGTTGTTTCCTTCATGATGTAAATAATAAATCAATGAGCCAAGTGTTGTGGCTCTTTGGTAGAATTGCTTTACACTGTGGCTCGGTTGTGATTATGTTTTTCCAAGAAAAATGCAAGAATTTCCTTAAAACTACTTTCCTCCTTCTAATTAGCTCAGTGTGAACATGGACAGTATGGGGATAAATGATACAACCCATACATTTTGGAGAGAATCTTCCATCATTTCATCATGTTAAAAAAAAATCTGGTGGTAAGAAAACCCGACCAAAATTCCTGCACTGGATGAAAGTAAAATCATTAGCTGGATTCCCATTGCAGTTTTGCACAAAATAGAAGCAATGTTTTAAAATTTCCACAAAACACAACTACAAATGGTCTGTGTTTCCACTGAGTGACTTTATGTGATTAAAGCTGAGTTTTTCCTCTCATGATAGCTCTTACAGAGCACCCTAGCATTTCTATTTGTTCTTTATGTCATGTGACTTAAATGTGAAAAATGTTTCCATTTCAGTTTTGCAAAATATTGCTTTATTGAATTGTCTGAAAACCACCTCATGCTACCATACAGAGCCGGCCCGTGGCATAGGCAGTATAGGCAAATGCTAAGGGCGCTGCGTCCATCCAGGGGTGCAGAAACAGGGGGAGAAAAATTATGACTTCCACTATTCTGAAAACAAGTCAGCATTATAATGTCTTAGCCTAATTTAATTGTACAGCAAAGCATGTAGTCAGGGTGCGATTTGTCAAAAAAAGCGGGGTGGGGTGGGGTGGTGGTTGTTAATCATGAAACAATAAGCACTCAAGTGCGCATCCATGGCTATTCTCTGTTTTGGCCATGTAATAGCCTAAGTGTTGTTGGCTAAAGAGTGTTTTTGCATAACGTAGATAACTGACATAGATCTGTTGCTTGTTTTGAATATGGCTGCACTTGGAGCAGTCTGCCGGTGTCGTTGAGCAGTCTGGGCTGAAGTAAAGGTCTTTTATGCACCGAACACGTTTTGCAGCAAGATATTCCAATGGTGCCTGGCACTTTTTTTTTAAAAATAAAACAAAGTTGCTTTGTTGATCTGTGTTCTCATTAAAATGACAGTTTAGCAGCTCATTCAAGCAACCATGTTGCGAAGAGCTTCCTGGAGGAAAATATAATAAACGCGTTGAAAACAAGAAACAATCTCAGTGCGTCAAGACTGCAGGGAAACGAAACAAGCACTCAGATGTGTTCTCTTTACAAATAGCATAAATGGCTGTGGTGTACAGTGTTTTCAACCACTGTGCTGCCGAACTCTAGTACCGCGGAACACTAGTGTGCTGTGAGAGATCACCAAGTGTACCGTGGAAAATTATAGAATGACTGTATATTGTAAATATTGGCAACAGCGTTTTAGTTTCAGTCAACATTTTCTATTGGTGATGTGCCTTGAGATTTTTTCATTGAAAAAAGTGCGCCCTGGCTCATGAAAGGTTGAAAACCTTTTTTACAACGCCTCTGATGCGGCTGGGGATGTAGAAATACGCGCTCCTTACCTCTGCTGTTACACTACCTGTGACAGTAGCTTCTGCTGAAAGAAGCTTTTCAAAATTAAAACTGCTGAAGACATACTTAAGGTCAACAATGAGTCAAGAACGTCTGAATGGGCTTGCTCTAATGAGCAAAAAGCAAAGGGGAGTCCCATATACGATATGTACATTGGGGGAGTGCCTGTTAGAGAGCACACTTGTCCTGGGCCATCGGCATAGTGAGGTAGGGTGGCCAGTTCCTTTCCTTGCCGCCTTTAACTTCCCCAGTGTTTCCAACAGGTCCCCATTCACTGCTGGGTGGACAGGGAGCGAGCCCCAGATCCCCGTCGAGCCGAGGCTCGAACCAGGGACCGTTCGCTTAGCGGTCAAGCGCTCTAACCACTTGGCCACCTGCGCTCCCTCTAATGAGCATCAACCAAGAGATCTCAAGAGAAATATAATTTGATGATATTATCAAGGAATTTGCCATTAGGAAGACCAAACGAGTCCCATTGTAATGTTACTTCAATAACAAAGTACCCATAATAGCACTTTTGTTTGAAAATACAGCCCATTGATGTCCTAACAGGGTGCTTAAGTTTGCACAATTTAGAATTGTAGAATTTTTTATTCATTTAATTTGTTAATTCTTCAGAGATGACAACTTTTAATAGCAAAAAAGAAACTAAAAATAATTTCTTGTTTATTGTCCATGCACTACACTTTGCATGGTGCGGAAGAGTTTTTGCCCATTATATGGAGATATCTACTGAATTTGTGTGGTCATTTTACTTTGTGACACTTTATGTGAATAATGATAACAATAATAATAATGAAAAAGATAAAAATGACTTCTTGTTTATTGTCCATGCACTGTACATTGTTTAATAGTAATAGAATAGAGTGATTAGATTAAAGTGTTATTTAGATGTTAGAGGGTTTTTTTTCTGGGGGAGGGGGGGGGGGGCGCCAAAACTCAATCTCGCCTAGGGCAGCCAAAGACCTAGAGCCAGCCCTGCTGCCATAAAAACATTTTTTGTGATACTTGAAGATTTTTTTTTTCAAAATTCATGTTCCATTATTCATTTTTTAGTTTAGAATTTTAAACTGTGCAATAATTAGGCTAATGAGTAACACAAGAGCAGTGACTTATTAATATGTATATCAATAGAAACACATTTGTCTTGCGGGTGGCACAGTGGTGTAGTAGTTAGCGCTGTTGCTTCACAGCAAGAAGGTTCTGGGTTTGAGTCCAGTGGCTGATGGGGGCCTTTCTGTGTGGAGTTTGCATATTCTCCCCGTGTCTGCGTGGGTTTCTTCCGGGTGCTCTGGTTTCCCCCACAGTCCAAAGACATGCAGATCAGGCTAATTAGTGGCTCTAAATTGACCATAGGTGTGAGTGTGAATGGTTGTTTACCTCTATGTGTCAGCCCTGCAATGATCTGGTAACTTGTCCAGGGTGTATCCCACCTCTCGCCCATAGTCAGCTGGGATAGGCTCAAGCTTGCCTGTGACCCTGCACAGGATAGCGGTTATAGATAATGGATGGATGGACATTTGTCTTACCTTAAAAGGTATTCAGGAGTGTACTTCAATTATAACACCTCATTATTATTTGATAACAACACAATCTACAGCATATACCATATTAGAAGATATTTAGTGTATTTAGTGTGGATAGAGAGGAACAGGTGGACTCTGGACAGTATGGCTACAGAGAGCCAAAAGGTCATCTGTTTTCAGCTTACAAGGCCAATGGTCAGAGCTGTGTGAAATCTAAGGTCTACATGAGAAAATTTTGCCTGTCAGTAACAGCTAATGAAACGTGTCTATTTGTATCTTTCTTTTAATTACATTTACATGTAGGGCTAGTGGTCATATCTACCATATATAGTAACTATTCAGACTATTTAATGTAAAGCCCCTTTCACATACAAAATCAGTTGATAAAATAGACATGGAATAGATCACAAATTTTCATTCCCACTCAGTTTTCCATAATGGAAAAGTAACGGATATCATACATTCCTGTGTGACTGTAATTAATGGAATGCTATGGAGCACAAACTTCTATGAGATGTGTATAAAATGTGAAACCTGAAATTATGTATAATTCATGAGGTGGCAAGTCCATTGTTTTGAAAAGCCATCTGAGGCATTAGCTAGTTAACAACATGGCACAAGTTGAGCTGCATCACATCTCTGTCGAGAGAGTTCTTTTCCTGTTTCTGAACCTTTGTTTTGTTCAAGCAAAAGCTATTTATAACATTTTTGCTTATATCTGCCAGTGTTTTCTTTGCTTGTTGTTTTGATTTCACTGCCGGTTGCTTTAGACTGAGGCAGTATGAGTAGGGTCATTGCAAATCACCACATCATTATTTATAGTGTTTTGCAAAAATATTCATCCCCCTTGGTGTTTGTCCTGTTTTGTCGCATTACAGGCTGGAATTAAAATGGATTATTGGGGGATTAGCACTATTTGATTTACACAACATGCACTTTAAAAGGTGCATTATTTTTTTTTTAATTGTAACACAAACAATAATTAAGATGAAAAAACAGGAATCTGGAGTGTCCATAGGTATTCACCCCTTTTTGTATGAAACCCCTAAATAAGAGCTGGTCCAACCAATTAACATCATAAGTCATATATTTAGTTGGTTAAGAGCCACCTGTGAGCAATCAAAGTGTCACATGATCTGTCACATGATGTCTGTATAAATCAACCTGTTATGGAAGGACCCTGACTCTGCAACTCTACTAAGCAAGCAACATGAAAACCCAGGAGCACTCCAAACAGGTCAGAGACAAAGTTGTGATGAAGTATAGATCATCCATCCATTATCTGTAGCCACTTATCCTGTTCTACAGGGTTGCAGACAAGCTGGAGCCTATCCCAGCTGACTATGGGCGAGAGGTGGGGTACACCCTGGACAAGTTGCCAGGTTATCACAGGGCTAAGTATAGATGAGGGTTGGGTTATTTTAAAAGATCCCAAACTTTGAATATCCCACAGAACACCATTAAATCTATTAAATCCACATTTTTGAGTTTTTGCCTTTGTTGCTCTGGTTGCTTAATCAGCCAATCCCTTGACATCAAGACAATTCATAAAATCATGCAGATACAAATCAAGAGCTTCAATTAATGTTCACTTCAAACATCAGAATGGGAAAAAATGTGATTTCTGTGACTTTCACTGTGGCATGGGTGTTGGTGCCAGATGGACTGGTTTGAGTATTTCAGAAATTGCTGACCTCCTTGGGTTTTCACAAACAACAGTCTCTAGAGTTTACAAAGAATGATGCAAAAAAAAAAAACCACTGAATGAGCAACAGTTCTGTGGGTGGAAATGTCTTGTTGGTAAGAGAGATCAGAGGAAAATGGCCAGATTGGTTCGAATTGCCAGGAAGGACATAGTAACTCTTATAATCACTCTTTACAGCCATGGTGAGCAGAAAAGCATCTCAGCATACAACAGCAGAAGATTCCATTGGATTCCAGTCCTGCCAGCCAAGAACAGGAATCTTAGAATCAAGAACAGGTTCCTATTAAAGTGGCCGGTGAGTGTATATTCATAGTAATATCAAATTCACAAGGACATGTGGACATGACACAAAGAAGAAGAAGTGATGAATAAGTTTAAAACATGTTCATAAATATGTTTTAATATAGCAAAGACATTTATTGGACATTTATGAAGTGAGTCTCCAGTTTCAGTGCTTTGTACCAATGTAAAGCACTGTTATTCACTATGAGAGCGTGTTCAGGACACAGGATTCTTTTCAGTTTCTCTGTGACATGATAAGCTGCATTTTTAAATTAAAGAGAGGCTGATGAAGAAATGATATCAAAGATAACAGGACCTGGTTTTTTTCATGACCACTCCATAACATTAAATGTAAATATATAAACAAAAATCTTTGGCAAAATGCTATGGTGTAAGAGAAATAAACCCCCTAAAGACCACCTTGTCATTAATTATTTTCCTATAACAACATGCTCTGTCTTGTTTTAGTCCTTATATATATTACACATAGTGACGTTACCCACAGTGATATACTGTAAAAATGATATTGTAAAGAATTTGGCTGTCCAAATGGTGGACTATAGTTGTGTACAAGTGTTAAATTTGCCTATGATTGAATTTAACACAGTGGCTCTTTTATCCTGTACTTAAAAAATAAAAATAAAAAATAGTTTCATGCTGTTACCTATTTTATGGACCTATGGTGTAAATCGTATTATTTATTTACTCATCTGTTAAACAAATAAAAAATTTTGGTGTGAAAATATGATACCTAACATATGCAAGGAATAAAACACAATAAGGCATGGTGCTATAGGAAATAATCAGAGACAGGGTAGTGTTGTGTTGTCTGACATGAAGCAGGTTAAATATTACCACCACAAAGTTGATTTTACACAACACCATGTCCCAAAATGATTTATTCCTCTTGTGCAGCAATTTAACAACACTGACAAAAACTATGTTTTATTGACATATAGTTAAGCATTTATTGTTGTGGTACATTAGCAAAACAAGTTGATCAGAGCAAAAAACGATCATTCTTCACCAGCTTCTCATTTTCCCTCTTTCTTCAAGATCACACACAGCTTTTCATGCTACGGAGAAGCCTCAAGGCCCTCTGTCCTGAAGACTTTTTTTCCTACAGCTGAAAAGTTGCAGCTTTACTTCTGACTGTTAGAAAGCATGAGACAGCACTGGAGACTCCTTCCACTAATGTTACATAAACATCTCCATAATGGTAAACTTCACCATATCAACAATTACACATTTTTAAACCTGTTTATGTTCTTGTATAAGTTATTACTATTTATCTTGAACTTATCTAAGCTGCTGCTATAGAAAATTAATCAGCACACCATCACAGCTGACTCCTTACAAATACTACCAAAGCGTTAGCTGTCAACATTCAAAGCTAACTTTTTCATAAAAAAAAGCAACTCTGAGGTTATAAATAAAGACACGGGGATATGTGTGTGGTAGGGGGTTCATGACTTCACCAACACACATGAGGATAAGGGTTAAGTCTGGCGACCTGGACGCAGCATGTCTGTGTTTATGGCGTCTGGCCCTAAAGTCACTTGTAAACCTTAATGGCCCTTCGCTGCCCTTTTTTTCTGCCTCATTTGCACAATGTGTCTTATCAGGATCATGCTTAAATATTAACTCACAAGGATTATAAGCAAGAAACAAACTGTGTCAAGGAAAATGCAGAAAGGGATATGAAGACAAGACACATTTGTTTCCAGCTAATTGGGGAAAGGTTGTACACAGCATTCACCTCTACAGAGCTGTGCCTATCATCAGGGCTTTATTATGCCTTAATGTGGGTTAGCACAGAGAGAGGAGATCCTGAAGCCCCACCCCAGTGGTTGGTAATTAATTATTTGTTAATGACTTCATGGTTTCATGGAGACCATAGCATCAACAAAAGGAACATTTACTGGATGGATGGAGCTGATGTCAGAACCTGGTGCATCACAGTGAAGTTACATCCTAAATTGCATACTAAAAAGATCATTGTTTTTAATTTCTTCGAATTAAGTTAATCAACATTGGTACTGCCTGGATTAGGAGTGTGCTTACTGTACATAGTATATAGTACAATAATACAGTACATTTGTATTATTGCCAAATAAATCAAATCAAATAGTATAGTATATAATCCAGTGTCTTGCAAAAGTAATCATCCCCCTTGGTGTTTTGTCCTGTATTATCGCATTACAAGCTGGAATTAAAATGGATTGGCCCCTGTATATAGTACAATAATACAGTACATTTGTATTATTGTCAAGTAAATCAAATCAAATAGTATAGTATATAATCCAGTGTCTTGCAAAAGTAATCATCCCCCTTGGTGTTTTGTCCTGTTTTATCGCATTACAAGCTGGAATTAAAATGGATTGGAGGGTGTTAGAACCATTTGATTTACACAACTTGCCTACCACTTTAAAGGTGCATTTTTTTTAATTGTGACACACACAATAATAATAATAATAATAATAATAATAATAATAATACATTTTATTTATAGGCGCCTTTCAGGACACTCAAGGTCACTGTACAAAGACAATAATAAAAGCAATCGATAAAATGAAAAACATAATCAAAATAGTGCAACATAAAAAACAGAAATAAAGTGCAATGGTGGGGTCATTCCAGACCCAGATTAAAGGGAATATGCTTGTTGGAAAAGGTGGGTTTTGAGGAGAGATTTGAAGGAGATGATGGAATCAGAGTGTTGTATGTCCTGTGGCAGGGAGTTCCAGACGCAGGGGGCCAAAAGGCTGAAGGCTCTCGACGCCATGGCGGACAACCGAGCAGGTGGGAGGGTGAGTTGGATGGAGGAGGACCTGAGAGTATGGCTGGGTATATTGGTGTGGAGGAGCTCAGTAAGGTACTGGGGGGCAAGGGTGTTGATGGCCTCGAAGGTAAAAAGTAGGATTTTATAGATGATGCAAAATTTGATATGAAGCCAATGGAGTTGCTGCAGGACAGGTGTAATATGACTGAAGGAGGGGATTCTGGAAATAATTCTGGTGGCAGAGTTTTGAACCAGTTGCAGTTTATGGATTGACTTGTCAGGTAAACCAAAAAGAAGAGAGTTACAATAGTCAAGGCAGGATGTTCTTCCTGCTTCCTGAGTTGTTCGCGCCGAGTCCTTTTTCCCGTGAGTGCCGGCGTTATTTACTAATCCTTTTTTAACTTTTTTTCTACAAATAAATTTCCAGTATCCTCTTCATTTTTATTGTACTGTCGCTTTCATTTTTGTACTTTTCACTTTCGCTTTCCTTTTTCCCGTTTTTTTCCTGTTTTTTTCTCTTTCTTTTTTTGGAAGAACGCCGAGACCGGAAGCTTTCTTTTTCTCTCCTCCTGTGTAAAGTCCACAAGCGGAGGCCATCTGATCTGCTTTAATATCAACAGATCTTCATTTAAGGTATGCGAATCTTTTCATCATGGCACACCTTCAGCCTGTTCAGTGTGCTGAGTGCAGGATGTTTAGTCATTCTTCCTCCGTCACTAGCGATAGCTCTATTAGCTTTACTTGTGATAAGTGCCGATTAGTTAGCTCTCTGACGGAGAAGATTACAGTGCTAGAAGTGTGTGTCCAGGCTTTAGAGCAGGTTAGTGAGTGTGAGAACAGTGTAGTTTCTGTTAGGGAAAGTCTGGACGCCCTAGGTGGAGTTAGTAATCCCCCAACTCCGGCATTAGAGCCCTTACAGCAGGGCGAATGGGTGATGGCTCGGCGGCATAAGCGTAGAGCCAAAGCTACCGCTGAGGCTCGCCCACAGGAGCACCACTCCTCTCCACGTCACGTGTCGAACAGGTTTGCTCTCCTTAGTGATGCACCCACTGAGAAACCTGAAAGAGCTCTGGTTATAGGGGACTCTATCATATGGCACGTGAAATTAGCTCAGCCTTTAGGGGCACCAGCAGCTTTAGTCAGGTGTATACCGGGAGCCAGGGCACCGGACATAGCAGGTAATCTTAGGGTCCTAGGCAAGCACAGGTTCTCAAAGATAGTTATCCATGCAGGAGCTAATGATATACGCCTTCGTCAGTCTGAGGTTACTAAGAGTAACTTTGTAGAGGTGTTTAAATTAGCGAAAGCGATGTCCGATGCTGTAGTATGCTCTGGCCCCATCCCAATCGCGATGTAGCTTACAGCAGGTTATGGTCGCTGAACTGCTGGCTGTCCAGGTGGTGCTCTGAAAACAGTGTGGGCTTTATAGATAATTGGGCTAATTTTGAGGGCACTGCTGGCCTGTTAGGGCTGGACGGCATCCATCCCACTCGGGAAGGTGCTGCTCTCATTTCCTGCAGCATAGGTCATAGTCTCAGAACAGGCCTAGTTAATTTCTGACAATCCAGAGCCAAGGCCAGGGAGCAGACAAACAGGCTAAACTGACTGTCTGCTAGCTGCACAGAGTCGTCACTCAGGGCCCACTACATCGAGACTGTGTCTGTTCCCCGAGCTCAACAAAAAGGTAGAAATTTTCAGAGAGTTTGTTCCAGTAACCTAATCAATATAAAATTAGATCATAGTGACTGTAAAGCTGCTGCCAGCACCTTTGATCTAAAGGTGGGGCTATTAAATATTAGATCTCTTACATCTAAAGCGCTAATGGTTAATGAACTCATTACTGATCAGGAGTTTAATGTACTGTGTTTAACAGAAACATGGATTAAGCCAAATGAATATATAGCATTAAATGAAGCGAGTCCTCCTGGATACAGTTATATACACCAGCCTCATCTAACTGGCAGAGGAGGAGGCGTCGCAGTTATTTATAACGATTATCTAGGTGTAACACACAAACCTGGTTATAAATTTAATACATTTGAAGTTCTTCATACTCATATAATGTATATAGCCTCGAAAAATAAGTCTACCCAGTTAATTCCATTGCTTATTATTTACAGGCCCCCGGGGCCATATTCTGAGTTTCTTTCTGAATTTGCAGATTTTATCTCAGATCTGGTTATTTCCTTAGACAAAGCTTTAGTTATCGGAGATTTTAATATTCACTTCGATAACCCAGAAGACCCTTTAAAAACAGCGTTTGTGTCCATCTTAGATTCAGTTGGGATTAAGCAGAATGTCATAGGACCGACCCATAATGGTGGTCACACCCTTGATCTAATACTAACATTCAGATTAAATGTAGACAATATAGTCATACTTCCACAGTATGAAGTTATCTCAGATCATTGTCTCATCTCATTCAAAATA